>NC_053492.1:156521395-156666395 GCF_905171775.1 Rana temporaria
CCATTGAATAGATTTCACTTATTCCTTTCCACAGGGGCGCTTCAACAGGGCAAATACTAATTAGAACTTTTCCCAGTGGGGATGCAGACAGTATTAACCTCCCTTGCGGTATGATTATTTCAGATTTTAGGTGTTAAAATTGGTACAATTATTTTGCATGTAAATTTGGCGTTTTACATTGTAGGTCTGTAATTCTTAGGAATAACTCACTTAAATCTGTCCAAACAAGAGTGGGACCAAGGGGTATTCAGTTGGGATCCATCTGTTTTTGAGTAAGGCTGAGGATAGACTATCCTTCCCTCCACTGGGCTCCACCCCCCACTCTATTTTGTACATCAGGTTCCATCCCACCTCTCTTCTGTACACCTGACTTCATCCCACCTCTGTTCTGTACACCTGGCTTCATCCCATCCCTCTTCTGTACACCTGGCTCCACCCCTCCTCTCAGCTCCTTTTCCCTTTCTCCTCCATCCACCTAGGTCCATTCCCCCCTTTCATCCATTCATCCCCTGCACCTGGCTCCATATTCCCCTCTCCTCCATCCACCTGCATCCATCATCTGCAGCCTCTAACTATCTCCTGTATCATGTCAGCACTCTGCAGTCCCTAACCATCTCCTGTCCACAGCCTCTAACCATCTATCATGTCCAGCACCTCTAACCCTCTCTTGAATCATGTCCACAGCCTGAAACCCTCTCCTGTATCATGTCCGCAGCTTCTAACCATCGCCTATATCATGTCCACACTCCGCAGCCTCTAACCATCTCCTGTATCCTGTCCGCAGCCTCTATCCATCTCCTGCATCATGTCCACAGCTTCTAACCATCTCCTGTACCTTGTCCCCAGACTCTAACCATCCCCTGTATCATGTCCACAGCCTCTAACCATCTTTGGGCATCCTGTCAGTATATTGACAATTTCACTGCAACACTGCACTGTACCTAATGATTTTATATCTTTTTTTTTTATAGATAAAGCTTTCTTTTGGTGGTACAGTATTTAATAACAACAGGTTTGTTTTTTTTTGTTTTTTTTACTATAACAAAAGGGAAAAACTAACATTTGTACAAAAAACAGTTTCCCTTTTTTTTCTGTTATAAAAAATATCAAATAAAAATAAATGCCAGGATACTACTAAACCCCCTAATTGACAATTTTTTAGAAGGTAGACACCCCAAGGTAACCAATTTTTTGGAGAAACGTGCATACAAACATAACCTCCATAAACATATATCTCCATAAAATATATCTCTAATAAAATAACTGAGATAAATACATTTAAAGTCCATAAATAATGTGCTCTGTGTCTTTTAATTTATCCACACGGTGATAGAAATCGTGCCACCAGAGAAAGAAAGTAATTCCTCTCCACTACCAGATTTGCACTGCACTCACCAGAAGGATTTTACCTCCCTTTTTCAAAGTAAGGTCTAAAATCGCTCAGGAATAAATTCAGTGGAGTCTCCTCTGTCTGTCCTCATTCCTTAGTGATGTCCAGGATAAGTATTGCTCTCTGTATGGATAACGGTGCTCCTGTACCTTTAAGGCGGCATACACACGGTCAAACATGTCTGCTAGCGGACAGGTTTCCAGCGGACAAAAGTTTCTTAGCATGCCAAGAAACTTGTCCGCTGGAAACATGTCCGTCGGACATGTCCGATGGTTAGTACACCTAATCGGACATGTCCGCTGGTTATGACGTGTAACCAGCGTCCCGAAATCCTGCGCATGCGTCAAATTAATTTGACGCATGCGTGGAAGCATTGCACTTTTGTGTTTGAGAACGTTGGTGTCTTCTACGTCACCGCGTTCTCTGTCCGCAGGGATTTTGGTCTGATGGTGTGTACAAATAAATTAAAGAAATAGAGAAGTGGGGGGGTGGGGGATAGTCTAAGTGAAGACTGCAGTTTCTAGATAAGAGGGTTACTTTTAGTAGCAGAAATTGACCAAAGAACTTGATTTAGAAATGTATCAAAATGAAATTTATTTAGCACAGATTGGTGCAATTTGACAAATAATCAGATAAAAAATCTAATTAGTATTTGAGAGTTCCTGTACACATAAAACAAGACTTACAAGACTCACTGGACTACAAATAACGGCGCCCGTCTACGCGCGCTGAAGGTTCACACATCAGTGACATGCATCATAAGTTAGTTGCAATTTTTGGATGCCCCGATCATAAATCGTCGGGACTATAACCGGGATGGTTATATGTGGGGAACGTTAAATCTCACCACATGTATAGTACTAAAGTATCTAATTGATGCTTTACCTGATGGGTGAACCTGTGACTAGGGGGATGGGGGGAGGTGGGGAGTGTGGAGTATGTTGTATGTTGTCAGAGCTCTGAATAATTTTTGTACGTTTTGTTCCAAAAAAGGAAGTATGTATGTGCATTAAATGTATATACAAATTCGGTGGAAGTCCATAGATAATGTGGATCCAAAATTTAGTAGGTTTGATACTAGGTAGTTATTAGAAATTCTGACTGTATTAGTACCATGCTAGAATAGCGATACTTTGTTGGTATAGTTAATTCAAATAGCATCAATATTGATTAATCAATCAAAGAATTTCCATAGATGTTGCTAGAAGTTATCGTTGGAATCAATTTGGAAATGAATTTCAGGTAATTCTATAATGTTTATAGTATAATTTTATGACAACAATGGATCATGCTCTCGGCACCATGAGGGACTGCTGACCATAGTCTGTATTAGGATTACAGTATGGTAGTGTTGCTTGCTATGCATTCTTTCATTTGTTACCTTGACTTAAATACAGTTGCATCTTTGATCATCCGATCGAATATAGGTAAAATTACCGACCTGTATTTGTTGTGTGTTCGTCTTATTGGTAACGACGTCTATGACTGTGTAGTAGCAAGTTTATCAGCTGTGTTCAGTTGGTCCGTGTGATCACTAAGGACCTTGATGGGCTGGTTGCCGTGATTCACACAGCTGTTTTTTCCTCCCTTCTTCCGCGGTCCCCTCCCTTTGGTCGAGGGAGACTGCTCGAGGAGCGCTGGGTAGCGTGTAAGTCTTGGTGCTGACTTTCAAGCAGTCATATTGGCACTAGGCGCCTCGTCTGCTCGACAACCCGTAGGTTGTATTTCGATGGAGCAGTCCCTCCGATCTCCCTTCGGTCAGCTGAGCGCCGGTGTAGACGTAGCGGGCGTCGGGTTGTGACGTCGACGCGTTTCGCCGTGCTTAGTGGCGTAGCTTCTTCCTGGACGTACTGCACAGATAGTCGGTGGGTGTTATATATTGTTGTCTTGATTGGTGTCAATCGAAAATAACGATCGTTCTAGGAGTTCTGTCAGAAATTAACTCAGTGTAATACACCAGTGTAGAGGAACTTGTAATTTAAATGAAGTAAGCCCTGATTTGATTTTGTACTACCGTGAAAGTTTACGCCTTGGTTAAAGCAGCAAGACAAAACTTTAAAAATATATTTTATATGTTGGAACATTTGTAATGTAGCAGAAAAACGAGAACAAAACAAAAATTAGAGGTAAAAAATAGAAGTAAAGAATGAATAATAACATTGTTTGTTGTGAGACTTAAATAGGTGTCTCTATGTTATCAAAGGTAATTTTCGTATGAGTATGTATTAATATCAAGGAATACAGTAGGGGATTTACATAAAGGACAGTCAACATAGACAAAGGTGGTGCATTTGTATAAACATTATTTTAGAAGGAGGTAAGGAGTGAAAGAACTATTATTATGTTGTTTGTGGAGGAAGAGAAATTAGTATATCAGCTGAATTAATAGATGACCAATTAGTTTATTCGCTTGTATTGATTTAGTCATATAATTTTAATTTTAAGTATTAGGATGTCATATAGTAGATGAGCTAAGGATTCAAGAAAATCTGTAAATTTAGCTCTGTATTTAAGCCGGCCGGCGTGAGCGATTGTAAGCGATAAATCCAGAGTTTTTCTTTTTGTAACAATATTTTGTCAAAGTCGCCACGTCGACTCGACAGTTTTAGATGATAAATTCCTTTTACTGTTAGTCCACGCGAGTCTCGGTTGTGGAATTGAGCAAAGTGTTTTGCTAGGGGCTTTTCTGGGGTTTTTACTTTCTCGTTTATCTCCCTCAAGTGCTCGCCGATTCGTACCTTTAGGGGGCGTTTCGTTTTCCCGATGTAGATTTTTTTACACGGGCATGTGATCATATAGATCACACGTTCCGTAAGGCAATTGATTAGATCCTGGATCTCAAAGGATTTCCGTCCCGTAGAGTCCGTGAATCTGGACGTGCGGTCGACGTATGGGCAGATGTGGCACTTGGTGCAGGGAAACATGCCGTTGGAGCGGGGATAGTTGGTAAGCCATGTGGGATCAGGCGCCCGTATATATTCTGATCTAATCAGTCTGTCACCGATGTTTGGTGCTCTACGTGCCACTAGTTTTGGTTTGTCAGTCACTATTTGTGCTAGTGGTGGGGCATTGGTTAGTATGCCCCAATGTTTTTCAAGTACTGTTTTGACTTCCTCCCACTGTGTTCCAAAGGGAGTAATAATTCGTAGGGGTTCTGTAAAATTTTGGGATATTTTATCCGATGTTTCACTCTTAGTTATAAGTAATTCTTTACGTTCCCTTTTTGCTGCTTTTTTACGGGCATTTTTTATTTGTCTGTGTGAATATCCACGTTCTCTAAAGCGATTGTAGAGATCCTGGCTTTCGCGACGATAGTCGCTTAATTTAGAGCAATTGCGCTTAATGCGCAAAAATTGCCCTATTGGGATGCCGTTTTTAAGCGACGCAGGGTGGTGGCTTGTGGCGTGGAGCAGCGTGTTCGCCGCAGTGTCCTTGCGGTAGGTGCTGGTGTTAATTTGTCCTTCCTCCAATCTGATTTTCAAGTCGAGGAATGACAATTCATGTGTGTGCGAAGTGTAAGTCAAACGTATATTACGTTGATTGTCGTTCAGTTCGCACATGAACTGCTGAAGCTGCTCAGTGTTACCCTGCCATAGCATGAGTACGTCGTCGATGTACCGCCACCATGTAAGTACATGGCGGCGGTACATCAGCGACGTATAAACGTCCTCCGCCTCCCAGAGTCCCAAGTGCAAGCAGGCGTAGGCAGGTGCCCACGCTGCGCCCATGGATGTACCTCTTATTTGGCAGTAATATGTGTTCATGAATTGAAAGTTGTTATTATTCAGAGCGAATTCCAGCATCTCAATGATGAACTCATTTTGAGGGCCTGCCATTGGGAAGTTATCGTCCAGGAAGGTCTGTACCGCCATGATTCCTACTTCGTGCGGTATCGATGTATATAGTGATTCCACATCGATACTGACAAGGAGAGTGTTTGGTGGTATTAGTTCAGCACTGAGATCCTGGAGCTTTGCTAGTACATGCTGTGTATCTTGGACGAATGATGGTAGCTTATTGACCATCTCTTTGAGAAGTCCATCTAGGTATTTGCCTGTGCACTCCAGGGGTCCCTGACAGGCGGAGACGATAGGTCTACCTGGTGGTTCTTTAAGATCCTTGTGGATCTTTGGTATGATATAAAATGTTGGTATATTATAATTTAGTACACATAGATAGTTGTATTCCTTATTAGTGAGCAGACCTTCGTTTCTAGCTAGTAACAATTTATAGTTTAAATTGGAGACGACTAGAGGCAGTGGATTACTGTCCAGTTTTTTGTAAGTTGAAGTGTCGCTCAATAGTCGTTTTGCCTCGCGTTCGTATTGTTTTTGGGTTAGAATTACCACGTTACCGCCTTTGTCACTATTTTTTATGACTATATTTTTATTGGACTCTAATTCATGTAGAGCCCGTCTTTCATTGGCGGTAAGGTTATCACTTGATTTTTTGCTCCAGTCTATTTTCACCAGGTCGCTCTGTACCATGTCCAGGAACATCTGGAGCCATCGGTTTTTTGATAATGTTGGCATTCGTAGGGATCGAATCGTCAAGTTAGGCCGTCTAATCAATTGGGATGGTTCATCATCTGATGACTGGTTCTCATCTAGTAATGAGTTTAGCATATCAAGTGCATGTTGGTCATCGGGAGGTATTAATTCTGGTTTTTCAGGTGAAATATTCTCTTTCGAGAACAATGATCGATAGAAGACCTTACGAAGAAACAAGGTGATATCTTTAAAGACGATAAACTCGTCCATATTTGTTGATGGCGAGAAAGTCATTCCTTTCTGTAGGAGTTTCAGGTGGTCTAGGGATAAATCTAAATCAGTTAAATTAACAACCTTGAGATCGTTAGCGATCGTCAGTGGTTGTATAGCACGTTTAGTATTTAGTTCTTCTGGCTCCTCGTGTGTGTACGTTCGTAATTGCCTCTGGTTTGTTGTGATTTTTTGGGGGGCTGTTTTGATTTTTGGGGTAGGGCGGACTGATCTTCTAGGGGTTCCCCCTGTTGGTCTAAAAAAATGACCGATTTTATAGCTCCCTCATCTGTATCACTTGATGGTTTTCCTCGTCGTTGTCGTGATTGTGAGCGTGTTTGGCGATTCACAGATCTGCCACGTGTGCGATGTTTGGTGAGATCAAAGATCTCTCCCTTTTCGAAGTCCGCTATATCGCGTTTGAATTTACTCTGTTTAGTAATTTTCAAGTTTAGTTGAATTTTTTCTATATCTTTTTTTAGTTGTTCGTTTTGTTTAGTAAATTCTTCCTCGTCCTTAAGTTCATCTAGTTCTTGGGCGCTAATTTTGATTTGTTGTTGGATATTAGTCAACTGTTGTTTTTCCTCCTCAACTATCCTCAACTATTAGCATGGTACTAATACAGTCAGAATTTCTAATAACTACCTAGTATCAAACCTACTAAATTTTGGATCCACATTATCTATGGACTTCCACCGAATTTGTATATACATTTAATGCACATACATACTTCCTTTTTTGGAACAAAACGTACAAAAATTATTCAGAGCTCTGACAACATACAACATACTCCACACTCCCCACCTCCCCCCATCCCCCTAGTCACAGGTTCACCCATCAGGTAAAGCATCAATTAGATACTTTAGTACTATACATGTGGTGAGATTTAACGTTCCCCACATATAACCATCCCGGTTATAGTCCCGACGATTTATGATCGGGGCATCCAAAAATTGCAACTAACTTATGATGCATGTCACTGATGTGTGAACCTTCAGCGCGCGTAGACGGGCGCCGTTATTTGTAGTCCAGTGAGTCTTGTAAGTCTTGTTTTATGTGTACAGGAACTCTCAAATACTAATTAGATTTTTTATCTGATTATTTGTCAAATTGCACCAATCTGTGCTAAATAAATTTCATTTTGATACATTTCTAAATCAAGTTCTTTGGTCAATTTCTGCTACTAAAAGTAACCCTCTTATCTAGAAACTGCAGTCTTCACTTAGACTATCCCCCACCCCCCCACTTCTCTATTTCTTTAATTTATTTATATGCTCAATACGGTTACAGTACCAGCACCGCCCATTTGACGGATGACCCCCTATAGGTGTACTCAATTAATAACACCTATCCAATAAGTGACACAACTTGCATTTTCCCTTTACCCTTTTCCCCTAAAATAATATTCTGATATGAGTACCTGACCACTATGGTCATTTCCAGCAAGGTCACATAACTAAATACCTTGAACAGCCCAACTAGTACTACCAAACAAATTCTACACATTTGATATGGCCTTCACCTTAGGTGAGGACATAGATAGAGAGATACAATCTGCTTTCAATAGTGATACCCCGCAGACACTTGACCAAAACGAAGAAATTAAAAACAAATTTAAAGAGCATAAAAAACTCCTAATCAAACATCTGAACAGAAAATGGGACGTATCCTCACTGGAGACATATATTTCACACAAAATAGTCCCTAGGGGTCTGCGGGATAAAACTATACCAGCAGAACACCTACACACGGACAGTTTCCTTCCGAAATGGAAAGATCTTTGTATAAAACATGGACTAGCGGTCATGGAATTGATAGTTGAGGAGGAAAAACAACAGTTGACTAATATCCAACAACAAATCAAAATTAGCGCCCAAGAACTAGATGAACTTAAGGACGAGGAAGAATTTACTAAACAAAACGAACAACTAAAAAAAGATATAGAAAAAATTCAACTAAACTTGAAAATTACTAAACAGAGTAAATTCAAACGCGATATAGCGGACTTCGAAAAGGGAGAGATCTTTGATCTCACCAAACATCGCACACGTGGCAGATCTGTGAATCGCCAAACACGCTCACAATCACGACAACGACGAGGAAAACCATCAAGTGATACAGATGAGGGAGCTATAAAATCGGTCATTTTTTTAGACCAACAGGGGGAACCCCTAGAAGATCAGTCCGCCCTACCCCAAAAATCAAAACAGCCCCCCAAAAAATCACAACAAACCAGAGGCAATTACGAACGTACACACACGAGGAGCCAGAAGAACTAAATACTAAACGTGCTATACAACCACTGACGATCGCTAACGATCTCAAGGTTGTTAATTTAACTGATTTAGATTTATCCCTAGACCACCTGAAACTCCTACAGAAAGGAATGACTTTCTCGCCATCAACAAATATGGACGAGTTTATCGTCTTTAAAGATATCACCTTGTTTCTTCGTAAGGTCTTCTATCGATCATTGTTCTCGAAAGAGAATATTTCACCTGAAAAACCAGAATTAATACCTCCCGATGACCAACATGCACTTGATATGCTAAACTCATTACTAGATGAGAACCAGTCATCAGATGATGAACCATCCCAATTGATTAGACGGCCTAACTTGACGATTCGATCCCTACGAATGCCAACATTATCAAAAAACCGATGGCTCCAGATGTTCCTGGACATGGTACAGAGCGACCTGGTGAAAATAGACTGGAGCAAAAAATCAAGTGATAACCTTACCGCCAATGAAAGACGGGCTCTACATGAATTAGAGTCCAATAAAAATATAGTCATAAAAAATAGTGACAAAGGCGGTAACGTGGTAATTCTAACCCAAAAACAATACGAACGCGAGGCAAAACGACTATTGAGCGACACTTCAACTTACAAAAAACTGGACAGTAATCCACTGCCTCTAGTCGTCTCCAATTTAAACTATAAATTGTTACTAGCTAGAAACGAAGGTCTGCTCACTAATAAGGAATACAACTATCTATGTGTACTAAATTATAATATACCAACATTTTATATCATACCAAAGATCCACAAGGATCTTAAAGAACCACCAGGTAGACCTATCGTCTCCGCCTGTCAGGGACCCCTGGAGTGCACAGGCAAATACCTAGATGGACTTCTCAAAGAGATGGTCAATAAGCTACCATCATTCGTCCAAGATACACAGCATGTACTAGCAAAGCTCCAGGATCTCAGTGCTGAACTAATACCACCAAACACTCTCCTTGTCAGTATCGATGTGGAATCACTATATACATCGATACCGCACGAAGTAGGAATCATGGCGGTACAGACCTTCCTGGACGATAACTTCCCAATGGCAGGCCCTCAAAATGAGTTCATCATTGAGATGCTGGAATTCGCTCTGAATAATAACAACTTTCAATTCATGAACACATATTACTGCCAAATAAGAGGTACATCCATGGGCGCAGCGTGGGCACCTGCCTACGCCTGCTTGCACTTGGGACTCTGGGAGGCGGAGGACGTTTATACGTCGCTGATGTACCGCCGCCATGTACTTACATGGTGGCGGTACATCGACGACGTACTCATGCTATGGCAGGGTAACACTGAGCAGCTTCAGCAGTTCATGTGCGAACTGAACGACAATCAACGTAATATACGTTTGACTTACACTTCGCACACACATGAATTGTCATTCCTCGACTTGAAAATCAGATTGGAGGAAGGACAAATTAACACCAGCACCTACCGCAAGGACACTGCGGCGAACACGCTGCTCCACGCCACAAGCCACCACCCTGCGTCGCTTAAAAACGGCATCCCAATAGGGCAATTTTTGCGCATTAAGCGCAATTGCTCTAAATTAAGCGACTATCGTCGCGAAAGCCAGGATCTCTACAATCGCTTTAGAGAACGTGGATATTCACACAGACAAATAAAAAATGCCCGTAAAAAAGCAGCAAAAAGGGAACGTAAAGAATTACTTATAACTAAGAGTGAAACATCGGATAAAATATCCCAAAATTTTACAGAACCCCTACGAATTATTACTCCCTTTGGAACACAGTGGGAGGAAGTCAAAACAGTACTTGAAAAACATTGGGGCATACTAACCAATGCCCCACCACTAGCACAAATAGTGACTGACAAACCAAAACTAGTGGCACGTAGAGCACCAAACATCGGTGACAGACTGATTAGATCAGAATATATACGGGCGCCTGATCCCACATGGCTTACCAACTATCCCCGCTCCAACGGCATGTTTCCCTGCACCAAGTGCCACATCTGCCCATACGTCGACCGCACGTCCAGATTCACGGACTCTACGGGACGGAAATCCTTTGAGATCCAGGATCTAATCAATTGCCTTACGGAACGTGTGATCTATATGATCACATGCCCGTGTAAAAAAATCTACATCGGGAAAACGAAACGCCCCCTAAAGGTACGAATCGGCGAGCACTTGAGGGAGATAAACGAGAAAGTAAAAACCCCAGAAAAGCCCCTAGCAAAACACTTTGCTCAATTCCACAACCGAGACTCGCGTGGACTAACAGTAAAAGGAATTTATCATCTAAAACTGTCGAGTCGACGTGGCGACTTTGACAAAATATTGTTACAAAAAGAAAAACTCTGGATTTATCGCTTACAATCGCTCACGCCGGCCGGCTTAAATACAGAGCTAAATTTACAGATTTTCTTGAATCCTTAGCTCATCTACTATATGACATCCTAATACTTAAAATTAAAATTATATGACTAAATCAATACAAGCGAATAAACTAATTGGTCATCTATTAATTCAGCTGATATACTAATTTCTCTTCCTCCACAAACAACATAATAATAGTTCTTTCACTCCTTACCTCCTTCTAAAATAATGTTTATACAAATGCACCACCTTTGTCTATGTTGACTGTCCTTTATGTAAATCCCCTACTGTATTCCTTGATATTAATACATACTCATACGAAAATTACCTTTGATAACATAGAGACACCTATTTAAGTCTCACAACAAACAATGTTATTATTCATTCTTTACTTCTATTTTTTACCTCTAATTTTTGTTTTGTTCTCGTTTTTCTGCTACATTACAAATGTTCCAACATATAAAATATATTTTTAAAGTTTTGTCTTGCTGCTTTAACCAAGGCGTAAACTTTCACGGTAGTACAAAATCAAATCAGGGCTTACTTCATTTAAATTACAAGTTCCTCTACACTGGTGTATTACACTGAGTTAATTTCTGACAGAACTCCTAGAACGATCGTTATTTTCGATTGACACCAATCAAGACAACAATATATAACACCCACCGACTATCTGTGCAGTACGTCCAGGAAGAAGCTACGCCACTAAGCACGGCGAAACGCGTCGACGTCACAACCCGACGCCCGCTACGTCTACACCGGCGCTCAGCTGACCGAAGGGAGATCGGAGGGACTGCTCCATCGAAATACAACCTACGGGTTGTCGAGCAGACGAGGCGCCTAGTGCCAATATGACTGCTTGAAAGTCAGCACCAAGACTTACACGCTACCCAGCGCTCCTCGAGCAGTCTCCCTCGACCAAAGGGAGGGGACCGCGGAAGAAGGGAGGAAAAAACAGCTGTGTGAATCACGGCAACCAGCCCATCAAGGTCCTTAGTGATCACACGGACCAACTGAACACAGCTGATAAACTTGCTACTACACAGTCATAGACGTCGTTACCAATAAGACGAACACACAACAAATACAGGTCGGTAATTTTACCTATATTCGATCGGATGATCAAAGATGCAACTGTATTTAAGTCAAGGTAACAAATGAAAGAATGCATAGCAAGCAACACTACCATACTGTAATCCTAATACAGACTATGGTCAGCAGTCCCTCATGGTGCCGAGAGCATGATCCATTGTTGTCATAAAATTATACTATAAACATTATAGAATTACCTGAAATTCATTTCCAAATTGATTCCAACGATAACTTCTAGCAACATCTATGGAAATTCTTTGATTGATTAATCAATATTGATGCTATTTGAATTAACTATACCAACAAAGTATCGCTATTCTAGCATGGTACTAATACAGTCAGAATTTCTAATAACTACCTAGTATCAAACCTACTAAATTTTGGATCCACATTATCTATGGACTTCCACCGAATTTGTATATACATTTAATGCACATACATACTTCCTTTTTTGGAACAAAACGTACAAAAATTATTCAGAGCTCTGACAACATACAACATACTCCACACTCCCCACCTCCCCCCATCCCCCTAGTCACAGGTTCACCCATCAGGTAAAGCATCAATTAGATACTTTAGTACTATACATGTGGTGAGATTTAACGTTCCCCACATATAACCATCCCGGTTATAGTCCCGACGATTTATGATCGGGGCATCCAAAAATTGCAACTAACTTATGATGCATGTCACTGATGTGTGAACCTTCAGCGCGCGTAGACGGGCGCCGTTATTTGTAGTCCAGTGAGTCTTGTAAGTCTTGTTTTATGTGTACAGGAACTCTCAAATACTAATTAGATTTTTTATCTGATTATTTGTCAAATTGCACCAATCTGTGCTAAATAAATTTCATTTTGATACATTTCTAAATCAAGTTCTTTGGTCAATTTCTGCTACTAAAAGTAACCCTCTTATCTAGAAACTGCAGTCTTCACTTAGACTATCCCCCACCCCCCCACTTCTCTATTTCTTTAATTTATTTATATGCTCAATACGGTTACAGTACCAGCACCGCCCATTTGACGGATGACCCCCTATAGGTGTACTCAATTAATAACACCTATCCAATAAGTGACACAACTTGCATTTTCCCTTTACCCTTTTCCCCTAAAATAATATTCTGATGGTGTGTACACCTGCACTTCAAATGCAAGAAGTGAAGTGTCTCAGAAACTCCTTCCTATGCTTTTTTCAGTTCCGTCTCACGTCATGAGGGATCACATTTTGTAAAATAAATTAAAAACTTTGTACAGAGCTTTGTTTTGGCTTTAAGACATGAATCTCATTAGGTGTTATTTATTTAATTTGTGGGGTTTTTTTTTGGTTATTTGAGCAGGTGTTACTTTAAAATCTGAAGGAAGAAACGCTGGTATTAAGCAGGTTAATATGCGGAGCTTGGTAATGGTGCACTAGATACAATAAATGTAAAGCATAAACACAGAGGGAGGAGGTGAAGGGGTTAATGTACAGGTCGCATAAAGTGGGAGGATTGAGATGAAAGGCTTAATGTACAGATGTGTAGGATAAGGGAGATGAAAGGGTTATTATACAGGTCACTACAGAGACAGGGTAGGGTTGAAACCTACTGGAGAAGATGGGGGGGGTGAAAGATTAAAATACAATCCCACAACTTTGGAATCCACTGATAATCTGATCTGTTACTGATCAGTGAATGATTTATTCATTTAGTTCCTTCTTCCTCCTCTTCCTCTGCTGTAAGAAGAAGGGTAGGGCTCAGTAATATAAAAAGCGACAAAAATTTGAGAACTTGCTTTAAAATCGAACCGATGGACCGCTGACCGATAGGTCCAAACCGAAAGTTAGTACACAAAAGCATCGGTTCAAAACCCGCACTTGCTCAGAATCAAGTCGACGCATGCTTGGAAGCATTAAACCTTGTTTTTTTCAGCACGTCGTGTGTTTTACATCACCGCGTTCTGACCCGATCGGATTTTGAACTGATGGTGTGTACACACATCAGACCATCAGGCCGCTTCAGTGGTGAACCGATGAAAACGGTCCGTCGGACCATTCTCATCGGATGGATCGACCGTGTGTACACGGCCTTAGATTGGCTCTGGACTCTGTGTCTGTGAACTGAGCTATCCAGTGACTTCTCAGTTCGTAGCCATTATTTTGCACTCTGGCAACCCTTTAAGCTTGTTACCAACTCCTTCACCTAAAAGCTATCTGTGCTCACCTTTTGTTTTCTCCCCTTCCCCTCCTGTCCCTGTAAGTGACTAATAAATTTGGTATAATATTTGTGTAGTGGTAGTCCGCAGGGTGGATCCAAAAACATAAAGGGCCAGATTCACGTAGATGGGCGTACTTTTGGGCGGGCGTAACGTATTTGATTTACATTACGCCGCCGCAGGTTTTTCAGGCAAGTGCTTTATTCACAAAGCACTTGCCTGTAAAGTAGTGGCGGCGTAGCGTAAAACACCTGGCGGAATTCAAATTCGGCGGGTAGGGGGCGTGTTTCATTTAAATGAAGCGCGTCCCCGCGCCGAATGAACTGTGCATTCGCCGTCCCTAAACAATCCCAGCGTGCATTGCTCTAAATGACATCGCAAGGACGTCATTGGTTTTGACCTGGACGTAAATGGCGTCCAGCCCCATTCACGGATGAATTACGCAAATGACGTAAAATTTCGACGCGGGAACGACGGCCATAATTAACATAGGATACGCCACCTAGGGGGCAGCTTTATCTTTACGCCGGCAAAGCTCTTACGGAAACAGCGTATCTTTACTGCGACGGGCAAGCGTACGTTCGTGAATCGGCGTATCTACTAATTTGCATATTTTACGCCGAACTCAATGGAAGCGCCACCTAGCGGCCAGCAGAAATATTGCACCCTAAGATACGACGGCGCAGGCCATCGTATCTTAGGTATGTTTAAGTGTATCTCAGTTTGAGCATACACTTAAACATGCGACAGGCTTAGATTGCGAATTACGTCGGTGTATCTACTGATACGCCAGCGTAACTCTTTGTGAATCTGGCCCAAAGAGCCAAAAGAACAACCCAAGGTGACCATCATAAAAATAAGAAAAGAGGTGGGAGACCCCTTAAAATTTACAGGCACATCTCATAAAATTAGAATATTATCAAAAAGTTTATTTATTTCAGTAATTCAATTAAAAAAGTTAAACTCATATATTTTATATTAATATGTTACACACAGAGTGATATATTTCAGGCATTTCTTTCTTTTAATTTCGATCATTATGGCTTACACAGTGGACCAACACCAGCTGATGGCACCAGCTCCCCAAATCACTGCAGACTGTGGAAAAATTTGAAATCAAGGTCCCAGAGTCTAGAGGAAGAGTGGAGAGGCACAGACTCCAAGTTGCATGAGGTCCAGTGTGAAGTTTCCACAGTCAGTGATGATTTGGGGAGCCATGTCATCTGCTGGTGTTGGTCCACTGTGTTTAAAAGAAAGAAATGCTTGAAATATATCACTCTGTGTGTAAAAAAACTAATAAACTTTTTGATGATATTCTAATTTTACTAAATGCACATGTAACTGCATCTTTTGAGGATAAAAGAAACATTCTTTGGTGGATAGTTACATATTGTGCATTGCAAACATTTTAGCAACTTACATTGGGGCTAATACGTAGATTAATTCTATTAACTCTTGGTGGCCTCTATGGAGGTTATTTACTAAAACTGGAGTTTGCAAAATCTGGTGCAGCTCTGCATAGAAACCAATCATCCTCCAGATTTTATTGCTAAAGCTTAATTAAGCATGGTGAAGTTAGAAGCTTATTGGCTACCATGCACATCTGAACCAGATTCTGAGTGCACCCGTTTTAGTAAATCTCCCCCTATGTGTGCAGCTTTGTTTCATTGGGTGCCCTACTCCTGGCCACGCCCACATATTAACTTATATGAAACATTGTAACAAGGCATTTCATATTGAAATTGTAAAACTTTCTGTTCAAGGAAATTTAGCACTGGATAGAAAACAAACTATGCCAGCTGAAGGACTAATAAGGGCTCCATATTTATCAGAACAGAAGGAATATCTTATTTGAACAGTAGAAGGGCAATAGATACTCTGAGCATTAAATAATGTGTTACATTTCAAATTAGGCACCAGTTATACCATCGTATTTGATAAATAATGTATGCAAAATTTTTAAGTAGATACCATTCTGTCAGATTTGATATTGTGTGTTGCTTTGCATAACAAACTTAGAGAAATGCACCTTTATATGGATTTGCATATTTTATCTGGCACTAGACCTAACTATTGCAGAGGAATAAAGGGGTCCAGCCATAACTGGTATGTGCTTTTACTTACCAGCCCTATGCTGGTACATTCTTTTCAGAACAAAGTCACATTCTTTTACTCCATGTGACTATCTGTTGTCTGTGTCTCTAAGTGGGTGATGAGATTTCGGTAATGGGAGAGCAATGTAGGATGAGGTCTCAGAAATTAGAGGAGTCCCAAGGCCTCAGCAATTGTTATAATATAATGTAGATTCTCTGTCAACAATGATAGTCATGGGATTCCGTAAATTGCATAGTATATGGAGTGCACAGCCATGAACCACACAAGCAGATATGCATGACACATATAGGTAGTGGTCTTTGATTTGCACTCTGGTCAACATCTGTCAAGGTGGTCGACCACCAAAATGAAAATAGTATTGTAGTGCCACCCCTGTAAGGGCTGCTCAAAGATGACTGCCCCCAAAGGCTGCCCTGACCTTGCAAGACTCGCAAAATCTCTGACACCCTGGGTTCTGACATAATTCACAGAGGAAATACACTTGCAAAGACACTAGAGAAACAATAGAAATGGCAAATTAGTATTTCAAAAGCCATTGAAGCATGGCAAGTTCAGGAGAGACATGGTAGGAGTGAAGCTATGAAGCAGCGGTAGAACATGGTAACCAAAAGTAGGCATGAAAGGCACCCAAAGATACAGTTTGCTTAATACAAAGATAAGAATGTAGGAAATGGTATACAGTGCACTAGAAAGTCAAAGGGAAATGCAATCTATATACTGTACATCCACTGATCAATCAAACCAGGTACAGGTTAGTAGAGGCAGAGACATACAGCTAAGCAGACCAGCAAATCATGGAAAACAGTAAGGGTGCAATATAGACTGCATCCTAAGGGCAATGTAAGAGAATGCACAGGCAGGCTTAACCTCCCTGGCGGTATGATTCTTTCAGATTTAAGTGCTGAAAGCGGTACCATTATTTTGCATGGAAATTTGGCGTTTTATACTGTAGGCCTGCAATTCTTAGGAATAACTCACTCAAATCTGTCCAAACAAGAGTCTAGTAGACATCCCGGGTATAATGAAATTTGAAACACAAAATCATAAATTATAATATAATAAATAAATATAAATAATTATAGCAAATAATATAATAATATAATAAAAATTATTACTTTCAGTGTTTGATGACGAATTTCCCCACAAATCACTATCGCTCAATTCTGCAAGTGATTCTAATTTATTATTGCTTTTTAGCTGGTCTAAAACCACTTTTGACATAAAGGCACACTTTTTGGTTGCTATAGACAATCTCCAGTTTCCAGGCAGAAAGAACAGTTTTTATTATATAAAAGTGCATGTAGGGCACTGGGCAGACCACTAGGGACAAAGGGGGGTGTATTTTTTTCATACAGTACTGTAATCTATAAGATTACAGTATACTGTATGTATTGTGTTTATTTATTTTTCTGAATTTGGCGCCCATCTCCGCCCCCGTGCGTCGTAACATCGCATGGAACGGAGCTCGGTGGCACTCGGCACTGTGAATCGAGCGAGGAGACACCGCTCGATCACACAGCATGGAGGCAATGCAGGATCCAGGGACAAGGTAAGTAATTCCCTGCCTGTGGACACTGTGAGGCGATCCCGAGTCTGGTTCGGGGTTACTGCTTTTGGTTCTGAAATTCCACCCCGAGCCAGACTCGGGAATACCGCTGAGGGGGTTAAGTCTTGTGATCTGATTCATCCAGCTCCTATATAGCATGTGAAAAAGTAAAAACATACCCAATTTTCTTAAAAACTATCAACAAGAATGTGTGTAGATTGTCCCATCTGCTCTGTGTTTTAGCCTTATAGATGCCTATAGTTCATTATTATGTTATGTTATATTATACAGGAATTATATAGTGGCAACAGTTTGTGCAGCGCTTTACAATATACAGTAAATGGAGACAATACAGCGACAATACAATTCAATACAAGTACCCCTCCCCAGCATGCACAGCGGGACGTTCACTAGCCTGATTCGCCGCTGAGGGGGACACCCAATACACCCTGACTCTGCTGCTGCCACCCTTGGCCTGGGATGGTAATAACACCCCCAGGCGAACAATGGTGGTTACTCCCAGCACAGCCATGGCTGGAACAGAGGCTAAATTGCCCACAATTTCATTTGCCTGAGTCAAATAACAACTCAGACCCCCTCTAAATTTAGAGCAGCACCTGTTCAACAGGAGCAGGCCGCTACATTTATTATAACTTTTCATGTGACAACACTGAAGAAATTACACTTTGCTACAATGTAAAGTAGCGAGTGTACAGTTTGTATAGCTGTGTACATTTGCTGTCCCCTCAAAATAACTCAACACACAGTCATTAATGTTTAAACTGCTGTCAACAAAAGTGAGTACACTCCAAAGTGAGAATGTCCAAATTGGGCCCAATTAACCAAAGTGTAATTTCTTCAGTGTTGTCACATGAAAAGATAATAAAATATTTACAAAAATGTGAGGGGTGTACTCACTTTTGTGAGATACTGTATATACACAAGCCTTGTAGACCAACCTCAGCATAAGCTCAGAGGGTCCACACCCTGGTGGGAGCACACACATTTGATTTTCAGTAGCATATTGCACAAGCACGGGGCACTTTCGGTTTGACTATTTTTTATGAACTTTCATTCACTACTTTCACTGGTAGCATACTTAATTTCAAGTCAATGGACGGCATCTATTATTTTTACGTTTTTTATATGCATGTATTTTATGTACTTATGAATATGTTGTTGCATGAATGTTTGATTTAACCAGCACACTAGCACTTTATTTGTATTCACGTTAGAACACATGGCGTACACTTATAAGGAACAGTAGCAAATATCAGAAGAGTTCAGTATATAGGTATAACATACCATTAAGCTGCAGCATCCCAGAGCTTGGCATTCAATTTATTTTTTTATTTTTTTTATATACTTTGCGCAAGTGACACTTATAACAATATTGCCTTATGTCTTGTTTCTGGTGACCCTTGAACCCTTTGATCCTCCTATAAACCTCCTGATTTAGGCCATGTCTCTGCACTTCCTGTTTTCCAGGTTATTGTGCTCTCTCTAGATAATATCTTGCTTTTTTCACTCCTGTTGCTGTCCTTATCTTCACTACCACTTTTGGCTTGTTTTTTCGACTACTCTTCTGCTTGATTTCGGCCTGCAACTACTGTATTTGTTACCGACTTTGGCTTCTTTACTGACTACACTTCTGCTTGATCCCTACTTGCTATATCTATAAGGCCCCTTTCAAATTTATGTGAGTTGTCCTGCGACTTGATTTACTAAAGACAAATAGACTGTGCACTTTGCAAAGTGCAGTTGCACTCTGCAAGTGCAGTTGCCCCAGAGCTTAGAAATGAGCAGAAGCTTTGCTGACTTCCTTAATCCAATCATGTGCAAGAAAAAATGCTGTTTTTTTATTTTCCTTGCATCTGATTGGGTACTCTTTGCAAGCTCTGGAGCAATTGCACTTACAGAGTGCAACTGCAATTTGCAAAGTGCGCAGTCTATTTGCCTTTAGTAAATCAACCCCATTACATCTCCTGCAGATGCAGCCCTGTTCTTTGCTGAAAAAAAGACTCCACCTTGCGTCCATGCATGGATTACAGGGATTTGAATAAAATCACTATTAAAAACCATTATCCAATGTTGAAAAGATTCCACTCTGACAAAGTCTTTTACAAAACTAGATTTACGGGGGCATATAACCTTGTTTGCATTCATCAAGGAGACTGTCTTTAGAACCAGATGTGGGCATTTTGAATCCTTGGTTATGCCTTTTGGAAGGGCCAGAACAAGGGTGGGGCCAAGCGGGCACCTACCCCAGGTGTATTGATGTGGGGTGTACTCCTGGTGCCGCTCCTCACTGACAGGAGTGATTGTGATTTCAGTCCTGTCACAAGGAGCAGCAGCCGACACTTGTTGGAGGGAGGATTAGGCTTTCTCCTCCCTCAAGCCTGCAGGGGAGATAGACAGCTGGCAGTCTTTCCTTCCTCTCTCCCCTTGTCATGTCATTTATTACATGACTGGGGAGAGGAAGGAGAAGCTGCCTTCATTCAGGAGAGCTGTAAGTACATGTGGGGAGGGGTGACAACTGATGGCTGAGGGTATTGTGATGGGGCACTGTGATGGGGACACATTGTGTAAGGGGATACTGAGTTTGGGTCACATTGTGTAAGGGGGCACTGTGATGGGGCACTGTGAAGCGGGCACTGTGATGGGGACACATTGTGTAAGGGACACTTTGATGGGGACACTGTGATGGAAACACATTGCGTAAGGGGGCACTGTGATGGAGACACTGTGATGCAGTCACTGTGATTGGGACACATTGTGTAAGGGGGCACTGTGATGTCGGATGACTACTTGCATCGCCAGGCGATGATGTACTACGGCGCTGAAAGTGCCTGGATACAAAAAGTAACAGGCGCACAGAGCGCCTGTTACAGTACCCCCCTCTTAAGAGATACCCTGTGGGGATCTCAAGCGGAGGCCCATCAAGGCAAGGGGATTTCAGTATGGAACATGTGAGGGAGGGGGCGCTATGTCTAACAAATAAGTAAACATATATAAACATAAATAAACATAGTGATAAATGAATAGTAGTCCATAAATGAAAACTTCCAAATAGTGCTGGTGAAAATAAAATAAAAATTGTTATAAGTGGTCCAAAAATATTGGTGTATGAAAAATTGTTGAAACTCTATATGAATAACAAGTGTTCACAAAAGTCCATAGAAAATAATAGATCCTTAAAGTGAGATCTGTGCCTGAAGAAAAACAGTTGAAGCCTCCACCGATAGAATAACATTCACCCGACGTGAATAAATAGATTGGCTCCTTACCAACTTGAGTGGACCCTTTCTTAAAAAGAGGTCAAATCAGCTTTGTTACACAATAGTAACCATGGAATGAGCAGGTGAAGACTGAATAGGCAAGGACATCCCGATCAACAGTAAGACAGATAGCAGATCTCACATCCCATCCAAAATACAAAAGAAAGATCGCAATAGTATATTATCCTTTTATTTAAAAAGTAATAAAAATGACAGGACAGCCAAATGGCCTCTTACTTGGTAAAGTGCCAAAGTCCCGGCACTGAGGCTACTGCGCGTGTATCGATTGTATCGAATGTGGCAAAGAGCGGGTCCGCGTGTGTATCTGTAGGTGGCGTGCGTTCCAGCTCTCCCAACAGGACCCGGAAGTAGCGTGCGTCAGCGTAACCAGTATGCGCCTCGACGTACGTTTCGATGTGAAATCGTCATCAGGAAGCGTTTAAGAAAGGGTCCACTCAAGTTGGTAAGGAGCCAATCTATTTATTCACGTCGGG
Source organism: Rana temporaria (assembly GCF_905171775.1). NCBI lineage: Eukaryota > Metazoa > Chordata > Amphibia > Anura > Ranidae > Rana > Rana temporaria. The sequence continues at coordinate 156,542,902 of NC_053492.1, forward strand.
TGAATGTTATTCTATCGGTGGAGGCTTCAACTGTTTTTCTTCAGGCACAGATCTCACTTTAAGGATCTATTATTTTCTATGGACTTTTGTGAACACTTGTTATTCATATAGAGTTTCAACAATTTTTCATACACCAATATTTTTGGACCACTTATAACAATTTTTATTTTATTTTCACCAGCACTATTTGGAAGTTTTCATTTATGGACTACTATTCATTTATCACTATGTTTATTTATGTTTATATATGTTTACTTATTTGTTAGACATAGCGCCCCCTCCCTCACATGTTCCATATTGCTTCAGTCACCTGATTTTGGGGAGCAGCTGTATATATATTTACATTTTTTGATTGTAAATTATGATTTAATTTGGTCCTACCCTCGAGTAGGTCCAACCGTGGCGCACAGATTTTCTTACCAAGGGGATTTCAGTAGTAACATTTTTTATACCATATCTGTAAAAAACTTCGCAAAACCCCAAAAAAAGTTCATCTCGCCCTTTGGGAAAAACAACAAGGGTCAAGAAAAAGAAATAATGATCTGTTCAAGACACAATTTTCTGGAGCTTGGCGTAGAGGAATAAGCTCTGAATCTTGCAAGTAGTCATCCGACATTTTTCTGATGTTGCAAAAGTTCAACTGAGCTAATATTTAAGTTTATAGACACACCACTAAGCATATGTCCTAAAAGCACTTTTAGGGAATCATTCAGTAGCCTTTGAACGACTGCTGGATCATTGCACAGTCCCAATGTCCATTCCTTCCTCAAAAGGGTGTAGACTCAGTTCTTAAAGTGTTGGGACTGGTGCTGTGGAAATTGATGAACGTTCAGCTCGCCTCTCTTAACCTGTGATCTATTGTGATCGAACGCTGTATGGTATCATTGAGAGATTGGGGAGCTCTGTTCTGGCCAACTCATCCTTGAGTGCTTCGGAAAGGCCGAGACGAAATTGGTTACGCAGTGTAACATCATTCCACTCAGTCTCAACGGCCCACCTCTGAAATTGCGCTATCAAGTCCTCAACAGGTCCTGTACCTTGTTTGAGATTCCTAATAGCATTTTCCGCAGTGAGTTGCTTGTTGAAGTCATCATAAAGCAAGAACATAGTTGCGAAAAACTGTGGACATGAATTTAGGATCGGATCCTCCTTTTCTAGGTAGGTATTTGCCCAAGCACTGGGTTCACCCTGTAAATAGTATATGAGGATGAGCACCTTAATCCTATCATTGGGGAAAGTGCGAGGACGGAGTTCAAACATTAATTTACACGCATTAATGAACTCCATGTAGGTCTTTCGATCACCGGTAAATGGTGCAGGTGGATTGACCTTAGGTTCAGGGGGAAAGCGTGGCACGATGGGATTTTGTGCAACTAAATCTTGCAATGCTTGATTCTCCAACTGCAGAGATTGTACAGTTTGAGCGAGAGCGTCTACCCTTTGGGTAAGGGTGACAACTTGGTTTGCAAGGTCCACTGGGTTCATTTTATGGTTCTATTATTCTGTAACAGCACTGGGGAACGGGTGTGAACCACAACTGCGGATGCAAGGATTTCAATGCGATTCTCTATGTGACAAATCAGTGTTAGCCCCAGGCGTCACTCCTCACAACAGGAGTTAGGGGGATCTATACATCATCTCTGTGTCACATAAAGAAAGGCGTTGAGCTACTAAGCATGGACGCATTACAACATGCGACCAGAGCTTAGCGTTTAAAATTATATTATGTACTAAAAGATTGCAATGCACAATTGTACGCTAGTGATTATGAGTATAACATAGCATCGTGCATTAGGCAACTAAGGGAGAAGGTATAGAATACCCTTAGCATAGGAAATTTTAGGCGAACATGTTCCGCAACTTTAGGGCATGGGCCCATATACAAATAGCACTTATGTCAGCACGTAGTAAAAAAGTGTTGTAGTGACAACTAATAGTTGCCTAAGAGTAGCAATTATAGCGTAGGTACTTTGAGAGTACACATAGTAAATATAGAAGTTGTAGCGACAACTAATAGTTGAATATAGAGACAAATATAGCTCAGGCAACAATAGTTGCATTGAGAGGCAATTATAGCTGAGGTATTAATAGTTGCATTTGAGAGTCAAATATAGCTGAGGTAATTTAAGAGTAAATGTCCCTTTAAGATATTCCTTTAGCAAGAGCCATAGGCACAACAGTCTATCCCAAATAGTATGTTGATAGCCACAAGACATGATAAATAACAGAAATTGTTCTAGGTGGAAAGTATACAGCAGATCTATTAGTTGAACTACAAGTGACACAATTGCTACTTTACCGTTTGCATTGTAGACAACAAGGGAATCCGGGGTGAAGGGTCCTGTAGGAATATCTCTTTAGGGAGTACAGCGTAGATGCAGGAGGGGATGATTTCCAGCCTGGGATTGATGGTACCTGTAGGTTCTTCATGGCAGGCATCCAGGTCCAGGGAAAGATGGTAGCTATAGCCTCTTGGTAGCCGAGCCGGGTACGGCCGACAATAATAGAACCCTGTTCCTATTTAAATTAAATGCCTTTATAGGCAATAACAGCTGCAGTGCACTAGCACTGATTCGAAAGTACCGCCGATCCACGGTGCACTTCCACTTTCCAAGCTGGCGATGATGTCATCAGGCGAGCGCCGTATGTGTTCCAGCATGGAACGCACTACGGCGCTGAAAGCACCTGGATACAGAAAGTAACAGGCGCATGGAGCTCCTGTTACAGATGGGAACACATTGTGTAAGGAGGCCCTGTGATGGAGACACATTGTGTAAGGGGCAGTGTGATGGGGACACATTGTGTAAGGGGGCACTGTGATGGGGACACTGTGAATGGGGCACTGTGATGGGGGCACTGTGATAGGGACACTGTGATTGGGACACATCATGTAAGGGGGCACTGTCATGGGGACACAGTGAAGGGGCACTGTGATGGGGGACACTGTTATGGGGATACATTGTGTAAGGGGGCACAGTGATGGGGACACATTGTGTAAGGGGGAATTGTGATGGGGGCACTGTGATGGGGTCACTGTGATGGGGACACATTGTGTAAGGGGCCACTTTGATGGGGACAGTGTGATGGGGACACATTGAAATGAATGGACTGCCCTATAAGTGCTGTGCAAAACCATGCACACTCCATCATATCTGCAATGGCGTAAAAGGAGCCTTTTTCTCTGTGCACCGCTATTAGCCCCACCCCCTCCACCTTGCCATCTTCGCACTGGGTGCTGGATGATCTTCTTGCAATGCTCCTGCAACTTTTCAACACTTTATTAATGATGTTTTTGAGATCTGTTGGGCCAGTTTGTGATTGCTTATCTGGATGATAGTCTCATCTTTTCTTGGAGGAACATTGCGGACATATTTACACTGTAGTTGAAAGAATAAGGAAAATTTGAATTTAACTGGAGAAATGTGAGTTTGAACTAACCCAGATCCAGTTCTTGGGGTATAATATTTCTGCAGAAAGAGTGAGCAGGGATCCTGAGAAGATCAAAGCAGTGGTAGGCCTGCTGTTTTGTAAATGTTAACCACTTGTCGATCAGCTGCCGTCATTATACTGCAGCAGTTCGGCTCGTTCCCACAAATGGCCGTAGCTGTACGGTGGTCCCTTAAAGAGCTATAGCGCGCACACCCACTGCACGGCGGGGGAGCTGATGCATGTGGCCGGCAGCCGCGATGTCTGCAGGACGCCCGCGATCAATCCACAGAGAAGCAGAATCTGTCAATGTAAACAGACCGATCCCCGTTCTGCCAGGGGAGTAGAGAGTGATCATCTGTACCTAATGATCAGGAACAGCAATCTCTCTCTACTCCCAGTCAGTCCATCTCAGAGGGAACACATTAACCCCTTGATCGTCCCCTAGTGTTAACTCCTTCCCTGCCAGTGTCATTTATACAGTACTCAGTGCATTTTTATAGCACTGATCTCTGTATAATTGTCAGTAGTCCCAAAAATGTGTCGAAAGTGTTTGATCTGTCCTCCGCAATTGTCACAGTCCCACTAAAAATCGCTGGTCATCGCCATTACTAGTAAAAAAATTATTAATAATAAACATGCCATAAATCTATCCCCTATCTTGTAGAAACTATAAATTTTGCGCAAACCAATCAATATACATGTTTTTTTTACCAAAAATATGTAAAAGAATACATACATATTTTTTTTTGGGGGGGGGGGATATTTATTATAGCAAAAAGTAAAAAAATAAAAAAAATGTTGGTCTTTTTTGTGTTTATAGAGCAAAAAAGAAAAACCACAGAGGTGATCAAATACCACCAAAAGAAAACTCTATTTGTGGGGGGAAAAAAGGACGTAAATTTTGTTTGAGTACGTATCGCAAAAAATTGCCTGGTCATCAAGGGGGGAAATCTTCCGGTCTGTAAGTGGTTAAGGAAGTAAAATGATTTGTTGGATTTGCCAACTACTACAGAAACTTCTCTAAAGTAATAACACCAATTACGCAGCTGACAAAGAAAGGGATGCCCTTTGTGTGGTCACCTGAGGCACAGAATGCCTTTAGTAAACTAAAGACTCTTTTCACTTCTGCACCAATATTGGTCATCCTGATTCTGAACTACCATTTATCGTGGAAGTGGATGCTTCAGACCTAGCCATGGGAGCTATCCTTTCTCAGCAGAGAGGATGCAGCTTCATCCTAGTGCTTATTTCTCTCATTTAATGTCTTCAGCTGAAAGTAATTATGACATTGGGAGTAAAGAGTTGCTGTTAATTGAGAAAGCCTTTTCCAAATGGAGGCATCTGCTGGAAAGGGCTAAACATCTTGTAACAGTTCTCATTGATCATAAAAAAAATGGAATTCATTTGTTCTGCAAGAGATTGTCTTCTAAACAGGCATGTTGGTCTCTATTCTTTTCCAGGTTAAATTCTATTATCTGATATAGACCTGGGTCAAGGAATGGTAAGACTGGTGCCTTATCAAGGATGTTGTCTGAACCTCTCCAGGAAAGCAACTCTTTACAGTACTGCCTCAGATGAACTTACTAGGGGGCCACAAGTTCCAATACATTATTGAGTCGCCTAAAAAAGGCATATGAGAATGACCCATTACTCAATTATCCTCCTAAGGACATTAACCTTGAGTACAACAACGGCTTTTGGACTTAAGCACATCATCTCTATGTACCTGAATCTGCTTGGGTGTAAGTCCTCAGGTTGGTTCATGACTACAAACATTGTTGGGCATTTTGGGGTTTGTAAGACAGAAGAACTGTTATGATGCTGCCTGTTCGATCAAGACTATCGGGTCAATTTCTAGGGAATTTGTGATTTAAGCTCTCTGCACTTCCTGTTTGGCAGATTATTGTCCCCTCTCCAGCCAATATCTTGCTCTTGTCACTCATTTTGCCATCCATATCTTCACTACTAGGCTTGTACCTTATGCTTGATCCCAAAGCACAACCACTTGTTACCAATAGTTGGCTTGTTTACAGACTATGCCTATGCTTCATCCCTACCTGCTAAATTTGGTACTGCTCTCTGGCTTGCTCACCTCCTGGTGGGTGGATTCTGAGGAGTACAACCTGGTAATAATATGCAGCAAAACCCATCTTCATCATCAGGTGTTCTGGTGAACACCAGTTAGTACTTAGATGCCACACCTTAGGCAAGCCCACATCATCTGCCAGGGTGGCCTGTTGTTCATTTATTTAGCTGGTCAGTGAGAATCTCTCTACTACTACAGCTACCGGTCTCTGAGCCTGACCCCTGAATGTGACACTTTCTGTAAGCACAATAACTAATGTTGGGAATATTCCATATATTGACACACTTGTCTGCCTCCATTGGTAATTCGTTTGTGTGTTTCTCAGTCTTCTCTAACTTAAGCCATTGCATAGAGTTTTAACTTGAATATGAGATCAAGTTGAGCGGATTCACCCCAGTTCTTACTCGATGTTAATAGCATGCCTAAGCAATCTCCTATTTGAATTGATCAGTAGACCACTTTATGTCACCAGGATTATGGAGTAATGTATTGTCCTACCACCAACAGTAGTAGGTATGCACTCCTCTTTGCAGTTGCAAAATGCCGTAAATGTACAGTGATAATTGTTTTTAATGGGTCCTCATCTGGTGGACATCTGCATTGCTAAAAATCTAATGTTGTTGCATCTCTAGGTGTTTTTCCATTAAATATTGTTACTGATGTTACTGGCAACAACGATCTCATTGTCATCTAATTTCAGGCAGATAAGCCCAAATGAAACACATTTTTATTGTCATACAAGTACTAAGCACACTTTGGAATCTTCACATTCCACCATTTCAGTTCACAATACTTCAGAATTCAAATCACCATTCTCTTTATTTGTATTACCTTATACTTTCTGAAGCAACCATTAAGGCAGCCATACATGTATCAAAAATTGTCCGGTTTAGCAGGGACTGACTGAATTTCTGTATGTACAGAAGTCAATCTACTGATCGACATCTGTACAACCGTAATGACAGATTTTCCCATGTTGATTAGGTCCAGTGGCTATAACCAGCAACCCTGATCTGTGTTTTCTGATGGACTACTCCTATATTTAATGGTTGCTACAGATGCAGGAGCAGACTGAACAATGGTGACTGATGGATTAAATCACTTAAACATATGTTTTATTTCTCTTTGTAGATTTGTTGTCTGAAGTGACTGGTCCTTTTCCCCCTGCTTGCCTCTGTTGGGCATAGCTTCCACAGTTTAGGCCCCCTTTAATAAGGAAAAAAACACAGAATGGGAAGAACTGGCTTGACTAGGCCACCAAGCAATACTAATCACAGCTGATATACCTTTTGTCGTACAGTCTTACAGTCCTTTCTTCCCAACTCCTTGTCTATTGTTTTCATCTTTCTAGGAGTCTCATACTTGTGGGTCAGCCAATCAGTATTCGTACCATTCAGTGTCTACCCTTATTTATTTATTTTTTATTTTTTATTACTTTAATTTCTTCATCCTTTATTCTATATTTATTTTTATATTTTTTTTTATTTATTCTCAATTTTTTATTTTATTTTTGCTTTTCTTTTATTTTTATATCTTAAACTTGTCATACAATGTATACAGGTTGCTAACCATATTATGAAGTAATATAGCAACTTTTGTTTATACACAAGCTTGATATACGCTTAAATGTACTGGCTTTTTGGCAGGACTTATGACGTCAAACCTGTCAAGGGGTGGGTGGTCCTTCCTTTTCTGTCTCTTTTTTACTGGTTAAAGCCTCTTGAGGGGGGAGGGGGCGAGCAGGAGTGTCAGGACACCCACTAACACACAGCTCCTTTCTCTATCTGCAAAGTAGAGAGTATCCTGACTCGCCCCCTCCCCCCTCAAGAGGCTTTCTCCACACCAGGGAGAAAGCCTTGCATTACTGCGTGTAGTTACAGACACAAGAACAGGAAGTGAGGATTTCTCAGAAGAAATAAGGACATTTAAAAGCAAATTCTAAGGATGAGGTAAGTGAAGGAGGACTGCACTAAAGTAAAGGAAGCTATTTAGGGAAACAAACATTCTACCTCTACAACCCCTTTAATATAGAATACACAAGTCATATTGTAATTAAATGCTATTAAAAAAATACCTTTCCTTTTCAATCTGCAGCACTGTAATTTTCTGGAAAATGCAATGCACTATGGTAACCTGGAGGTTTACATGGCTACACAAATTTTCCTCTGCTTATGCTATAACCACTACTGGGACACTGTGTGGAGAATGTGGTCAGTGATCTTAGACCAATGGTTCTCAACCTCCTAGTGCTGTGACCCCTTGATAAAATTTACCAAGTTGTGAGGACCCCTAACAATAAAATTATTTTCGTAGGGTGGGTTATCAGTACCCATGGCAAGACAAGGCAAGACAAGTAATTTGCGCCCCTAACCCACGGACATTTAGCGATCCCTGAGTCCCTTCCACTTATACAGTATTTAAAACCCCTTCTGGTACATTTTAGGATGTGCCACTCTTTCTCTTTGTTCCCCTTTCTTTCCCTTTTATCTCTTTCCATCCTAATTTCTTGTTTTTTTCCCCATCTCTCTCTCTAGGCGTCTTTCTTTTTCTTTCTCTTATTCTTTCTCTCCCCCTTTTTCTTTGTTCCTCCTCCTCTTTTCCTCTCGCTTCCATGTATTCTCTATTTTTCCTTCTCTTACTCCTTGGTGGGAGGGTGGGGATAATGGGATAAGTGGCAATGCTGGGGGGAGTTCTGATCAGCCAACTTAGGTGCTCTTGATCAAGGTCATCTGCTGATCTGAGAACTGTAGTGGGGACTTTTAATGGCAATTATAATCATAGGTAGTGTTACTCACTGTGTCTCCGACTTTGTGGTGTCTCGTAGCAGTGACACCTATGCCAAAATCAGGAGATAGGTTCTCCTCCAGCCCCTCCCACTTCACATTCCTCACAAGTCAGCTGTCCTCTAGTCTCTACCCCGCAGCCATGCCGTGAACTGAATGGGCAGCTGCAAGGAGTCCAAATGGGCGGCCGCAGGCTCCAGGAACAGCCCAGCTGGGTGGCCACAAGCTCCAGGGGCTGCCCTGATGGGTGGCCGCAAAAAGGCTGGGAGATTGGTGCGGGCTTCAGGAACATCCCAGGATTCGGTGACCCCTGGCAAGTCGTCATTCGACCCCCGAGGGGGTCCCGACCCCCAGGTTGAGAACCACTGTCTTAGACTGTCAATAAATATACTATAGGAATGCTAAATACAGCTAAGACAAAATGCAGTTATATCATTAAATAGACAATGGCCTGATGCTGTTGCAGTCTTTAAACCCCAGATATTGGTCTTTAAAGTGTCATTAAACCCAGACTATGTAAAACTCTTATTACATGCTATATAACAGCTATATGACAGAGTGTGCATACCCCCAAAACCACTAAAGCATTAATTTTGTATAGAAGGAAATACATCTGATTGATCCTGCCTTCAGCTGTCCCCCCTATCTTCCCGTGTTCTCACTGCAGCCTGAGAATGTGTGCTCCAGTTTCAGTTCCCTTCTAATCTGTTCTTTTCCTTCTTTTTTCTGATCTGTGCAGCCCACGTGACTATAGAGACACACATGTGAGTGTATGCAAAATAGAAAGTGACACTCCTCTCCCTCCTCCTCCTCCATTTCCTCCATTTGTCCTCCTGGGGGCAGGATATAGTATGCTAACTGATTACATTGACTTACAAACTCCCACAATTTTTTTTTTACCATACATCAGTATTGGTAATACTTATAAAGTAAAAAAGTGCAGTGAATGCAGATGTCGTCTAAACAAAATTAAAGCTGGTGTCAATCGTCTCTAACTCCACCTACACAATATTAATGCAAAAAAATACACATTTTATATTCAATAACGTTTTATAGGAAGCTGTAAAACAGTTTTCATATTTATATTTTAATTTGAATTGCTCTCCTGAAAAAAAAAAACTTTTGGTCATATGACTGGCACAGCATCGGTCAGCAGAATAATGGAACCCCCCTCCCAAGGATCTTTCCCTGCAGATGCCACAGAACAAGGAAAGATAATGTGACCACACAACACCACTGCAGGAATAAGGGGGCAGATCCACAGAGAGAGTACGCCGGTACTTTCAAATTTCCCACGTCGTATCTTTAGTTTGAATCCTCAAACCAAGATACGACGGCATCTGGGTTAGGTCCGACAGGCCTACGGCTTCGTACGCCTTCGGATCTTAGATGCAATACTTCGACGTCCGCTGGGTGGAGTTCGCGCCGTTTTCCGCGTCGGGTATGCAAAATAGCTATTTCCGACGATCCACGAACGTACGCGCGGCCGTCGCATTCTTTTACGTCGTCTCTAGTCGGCTTTTTCCGCCGTATAGTTAAAGCTGGTGTTTTGCGGCGTATAGTTAAACTTGCCATGTTAAGTATGGCCGTCGTTCCCGCGTTTAATTTGAATTTTTTTTTTTGTTGCGTAAGTCGTCCGTGAATCGGGATCGACGTAATTCACGTCTATGTTAAAAAAAATGACGTCCTAGCGACGTCATTTAGCACAATGCACGGCGGGAAATTTAGGGACGGCGCATGCGCAGTTCATTCGGCGCGGGGACGTGCTTCATTTAAATGAAACACGCCCCCTAATCGCCGATTTGAATTCCGCCGCCAGAGATAGACTACGCCGCCGTAACTTACGGCGCAAAATCTTTAAGGATTCGAAGATAACACAAGTAAGTTACGGCGGCGTAGCGTATCTCTGATACGCTTCGCCGGGGCAGATCTTTGTGGATCTGCCCCGAGGTATTTAGAAGATTAAAAAACAAAAACAAAATACAGTGGCATGATATATATATATATATATATATATATATATATATATATATATATATATATATATATATATATAAAATGTATATGAATAAATTATAGCAATTAACACTCTGTAAAGTATTACTTTAAATTATTTCCACACATTTAGCTCTGGGGTGAAAATTGATAGTAGCATCATATTTTTATTATGGAAGACTTTGGTTTTATTTATACAGCTTATATTCTTAGTACGTTTAAAATAAATCATATCAATATGTTATCAAGTGGACAATGGTTAATATAATCTAGCTTTCTATTTATTTGGAAACACTTAACTGTTGTTTATTTGCCCAATTACTGTTTATTGGTAAGACTAACTGTTTGTCAAATTATCAGCAGTAAATTTCAGAGTCTGTTTTAAATACATTTATCAGTGTCCTCTACAGAGAGCAATATAGACAATCACAGAGCCTAATCAATCGGTAAAGTTAATGAGAATGTTCTCAACTGTATGGTCGAATAATAGAAATATCAATATACGTGTAACAGTATAATATCAGAATGAAGGCAAGCAGTTATTATTCTGCTCCTGTCAAAAGCTTATTTGCTTGATTATACTACATAACTTCCCCTAAGGAAACATCTGTGTATTTAGCATAATTGGAAGACAATTAATTAACACTCTTTTGTCGCTGGAAATAACATAAGACACCCAATAATATAATACTTTACACTTTATAATCTCATCCCACAATAGTATAAAGAAGAAAAAAAGAAGACATTTTCAAAAGCATTTTGCATCTGCTCTGATGTTCAGTCTGTTTTTGATTTAGAGAAAACAAATCTTCTAAGCCAGTTAATCTATGTTGTTTTCAAGATGTTTAAATGAATGTATCAACTAACATCCGCTTTATGGTAAAATAAAGCAAAAAAAAAAAGAACACAGAAGAATGCAAACATCAATTCCCTCATTACTAGCTAGTTTAATAGAGGCTTTGCCGCAAATCATTTCAAAAACACTAATCTTTATTTGTAATTTTTTTGGGCAATATATAGCAGTGATGTGTTAGGAGATATACTTGATAAATCCACAGCTCTCCCAGAAACGACACATTTTTTCATGCCTTCCTTTATTGTTGTATGGGTTTTTTTGCCGCTGAGGGGGTCAGCAATGTGGAAACATAAAGGCCAATTTAATTTGTGCTTCTGTGGCTGCCAAGTATTTTAATTCAGACAGCTGTGACTGAAGAGTTAATATTTTACTTGTCAAAATCCAAAAGAAGGCCAGTGAATCACTGTAATTCTCATTAAGAGGCTTTCCCCCAGTAGCACCCTAATTCAAAATAATGAAAGTTGAGACTGAGTGCAATTCTAATACCAGTTGAGACCTATCTTTTAATATTTTTTCAGTGATGGATTAGGGATCGAGGAAATTCATCTCAGATCATACAACCTAATTTAATAAGGGATCATTCCAAGAGTATTGCATTTTATAATAATGTCATTTAATGTGTCGTCTTCCATTTTTACTGTCCCACATGTATGCTTACATGGTGGCACCATGGGAATGAACCTTTGAAAAATAAGTATAGTTTTTACTTTGGACAACTGAACACTGAGTTAGGACCAGAGGTGATCAGAGTTTTCCAGCTTTGTAAAGTTGAGTTGTGGACAAGCTTAACATTACTAATTCATACAATGCCTGAATACTTTGTAGGATATATATTGTCTAGTGCTGCTATGATTTCTAATGTAGATGGCACATGTGGTAAATGTTCAAGTGGGTAATACTCTGACTGCTCAAACTTTGTAAATTATCTGTATTTAGTGTTTAAATTAGATTTTGAAGTAGCATTAGTAAAATGTTCTGAATAGCCTGTAAGATTATCATTAATATTCTATGATTATATATCCTGTGCCATGGATATTGCACATCTTGGTACTTTTGTCCATGGACAGTGCATCAAGATGACGCAGATGATGTAAAAACAAAAACAGATTTTGACCTCCAGCCAATTTGCTCATTTGCATATGAAGAATAAACTGCCAGAGCAAGAGCTGGAGACCAAACAGCCTTGGTGCAAAATATGAATGAAGCCATTCCAATTTTGATAGGTTCATTCTTGAGCTGAACATATTTAATAAAATGTGGTTTATGTCTAATTTTTAAAGAGAAACAAAAGAGAGTTGGCTCAAAAGGAGAACAGGATATAAACAAGTCATTATAAGGCCCCTTTCAGACGTGTATGTCCGCTTTTTCATCCATCCGTTTGCGGATGAAAAAGGGACATACATGGGTCCCTATGTGATTGCGGGTGTCAGCGGTTAAACATCCGCTGACACACGTAATCACCCGCCTCCGCAAAGATCCGATTTTGCAGACGGAAGAATGTCCTATTTTTTCTTCCGTCTGCGGATCGGATGAACACGGACACACGGTCCGTGTTCATCCGATCCCCCCATAGGGGAGAGTGGAGAAAAGACAGGGCAGTCCCTGCACAGTGTGCGCCGACCGCCCTGTCAGCCGCCGGTTCAGCAGGGATATACGGAGCGATCCCCACTGAGCTTACGGACACAAGGAGGCCGATCATTACTGATCCTGATCTGATGTGAAAGGGCCCTAAAGCAATGTGAACACAGTTGGTAAGGGTCCTGTGCCTAGTCTTTGGTGTTGTGCAGACTGGGAAATATTGCTTGCTCTCAAGTACATTCCTTGTTTTTGGAAACACTTTGTAACTCTTCTGAGATCATTAACATTTCATTGGCAGGTGCATTTGACCTGCACTTGACCCGTTCTTAACCAGTATTTGACTTCCATTATATATGCATCAACCTGCTTGCGCTATATGCTGTACAGTAGAAATTATTCATTCAGTTTGGTAACCAATAGCAACCACTGAACTATGCTATAACCAGGATATTCCAGGTGTTCTTTTAACCCCTCTGTGCCTTTTTAGTTTGGCTCGACCAAAGACAGCTGACCAAAGGACAATACACACCTCCTTCAGTCAATCTGTCCACCTCAGAGCATTTAACCACCAGAAATCCACATTAGTGCTTTAAACAGAAAAAAAAAAGAAAAAAGATTACTTATAGTGTGAAAGATTTCCTTTTATTAAATTAAAATATCTTAACCACTTCAGCCCCAGAAAGTTTTACCCCCTTTCTGACCAGAGCACTTTATACAATTTGGCACTGCGTTGCTTTAAGTAACAATTGCGCAGTCATGCAATGCTGTACGCAAACAACACTTGCATCCTTTTTTCCCCACAAATAGAGCCTTTTTTTGGTGGTATTTGATTACATCTGACTGACAGTTTAAAAAAAATATACAATCACAACAGAAACTACCCAAATGACCCTGATCAAAAGCTTACATACCACAGTTCTTAATACCGCGTATTGCCCCCTTTAACATCAATGACAGCTTGAAATCTTTTGTGGTATTTGTTTATGAGGCTCTTTATCTTTTCAGATGGTAAAGCTGCCCATTCCTCTTGGCAAAAAGCCTCCAGTTCCTGTCAATTTTTGGTCTGTCTTGCATGAACTGAATGTTTGAGATCTCCCCAGAGTGGCTCAATGATATTGAGGTCAGGAGACTGGGATGGCCACTCCAGAACCTTCACTTTATTCTGCTGTAGCCAATGACAGGTCAACTTGGCCTTGTGGTTTGGATCATTGTCATGTTGGAATCTTGCCATCAATTTTGACCAAATTTCCTGTGCTTTGTAGCTCACACATCCCCAAAACATCAGCAATTCACCTCCGTGTTTCACAGTAGGAATTGTGTACCTTTCATCAGTGGCGTCACTAGGGTTGGTGTTACCCGGTGCGGCAAAACATGGTGTCACCCCCCCTCTGTCTAGGCTGCTCAGCACCAAGCAGGCAGCGCACGGGCATGGGGCGCACCCCAAACCAGCCCCTGTAAATGATAGTATAGGGCAGTATAGTGGCAGGTTAGGGTAGTATAGAGTGGTATAGTGGCAGGTTGGTGTAGTGGGGTGGTATAGGACAGGTTAAGGTGGTATAGGGCATGTTGGGTGATATAGGGTAGTTTGGGGTGGTATAGGGCAAGTTAGGGTTGCATAGGGCAGGTTGGGGTGGTATAGGGCAAGTTAGGGTGGCACAGAGCAGGTTGGGTGGTATAGTGCAAGTTAGGGTGGCATAGGGCAAGTTGGGATGGCATGGGAAAGGTTGGGGTGGTACAGGGCAAGTTAGGGTGGCATTGGGCAGGTTGGGTGGTATAGTGCAAGTTAGGGTGGCATAGGGCAAGTTGGGATGGCATGGGAAAGGTTGGGGTGGTACAGGGCAAGTTATGGTGGCATAGGGCAGATTGGGGTGGTACAGGGCAAGTTAGGGTGGCACAGGGCAAGTTGGGGTGGCATGGGAAAGTTTGGGGTGGTACAGGGCAGGCTGGGGTGGTACAGGGCAGGCTGTGGTGGCACAGGGCAGGCTGGGTGGTACAGGGCAGGCTGGGGTGGTACAGGGTTGTTTGGGGTGGTACAGGGCAGGCTGGGGTGGTACAGGGCAGGCTGGGGTGGCACAGAGCAGGCTGGGGTGGTACAGGGCAGGCTGGGATTGCACAGGGCAGGCTGGGGTAGTACAGGGTAGGCTGGAGTGGTACAGGGCAGGATGGGATTGCACAGGGCAGGCTGTGTGGTACAGAGTAGGCTGGCATTGCACAAGGCAGGCTGGGTGGCACAGGGTAGGCTGGCATTGCACAAGGCAGGCTGGGTGGTAAAGAGTAGGCTGGCATTGCACAAGGCAGGCTGGGTGGTACAGAGTAGGCTGGGGTGCTACAGGGCAGGCTGGGTGGCACAGGGCAGGCTGGGATTGCATAGGGCAGGCTGGGTGGTACAGGGTAGGATGGCATTGCACAGGACAGGCTGGGTGGTACAGGGTAGGCTGGGGTGGTACAAGGCAGGCTGGGTGGTACAAGGTAGGCTGTGGTGGCACAGTGCATCTTGGAACTCTATGTAGTGACACTGCAGAGTAACTTACTTACATAGCATGAATGCAGATGAAGACCCGGGCTTGTTGGCGGGGCTGCTGTGTCCTCACCTCTAGCTGCTTGAGCTGCAGCATCATCGATGGTGAAGGAGTCTGTGGGAGGAGAAGAGGAGGCAGCCACACCCACAGCTCCGCCCACCAACTCCTGCCCACACGGGGATATCCTGACTGAGGAATGTTACAGGCAGCCTCCCCGCACGGCTAGATGCCCTGCTCGCACCGCTCCAATCAATACAGTACGGTGTTTAGCGGCGCGGCGGCCCCGGTGTCACCCCTCAGGCGGGTGTCATCTGCTGGGCATGTCAGCTAAAAAAAAACGGGATGGCGTCACCCCTCTAGCGGGTGTCACCCAGGTGCGGACCGCACCCCCCTAGCAACGCCTCTGCCTTTCATCATTGGTCTTGTTGACTCCTCTCCAAATAAAGTGTTTATGGTTGTGGCCAAAAAGCACAATTTTGGTCTCATCACTCCAAATGAATTTATGCCAAAAGGTTTGAGGTTTGTCTCTGTGCTGTTTGGCATATTGTAAGCGGGATACTTTGTGGCATTTGCGTAGTAATGGCTTTCTTCTGGTGACTCGACCATGCAGCCCATTTTCTTCAAGTGCCTCCTTATTGTGCATCTTGAAACAGCCACACCACATGTTTTCAGAAAGTTCTGTATTTCATCTGAAGTTATTTGTGTGGTTTTTTTTTGCATCCTGAACAATTTTCCTGGCAGTGGTGGCTGAAATTTTAGTTGGTCTACCTGACTGTGGTTTGGTTTCAACAGAACCCCTCATTTTCCACTTCTTGATTAGAGTTTGAACACTGCTGATTGGCATTCTAAATTTCTTGGATATCTTTTTATATCCCTTTCCTGTTTAATACAGTTCAACTACCTTTTCACGCAGATCCTTTTGTAATTCTTTTGCTTTCCCTATGACTCAATATCCAGAAACGTCAGTTTAGCACTGGATGAAAGATGCAAGGGTCTGTCAGGAGTCCAGAAACTCGTTGACCATTTATACACACACTAATTACAAGCAAAAAGATCACAGGTGTGGATGGTTACCTTTAATAGCCATTACAACCCCTTTGTGTCAACTTCTGTGCATGTTATCAGGCCAAAATCACCAGGGTATGTAAACTTTTGATCAGGGTCGTTTGGGTAGTTTCTGTTGTGATTGTGATTTAAAAAAAGTAAACACAGTTGATTGATAATAAATGGCTTCAGCCAAACACTAACTTTAAGTGAAAGAAAAGTATTTGTGTTATCATTCATATTCTCAGAAAAATGGCCAAGAAATCATAAATTCTGCCATGTAAACATATAAGTACAACTGTATTCTTCTACATATTTTTAGTAAAATCGCAATGAGCATGTATTTAATGGTTTGCACAAAAGTAACAGTAAAAAAAAGTAACTACAAACTATGGGAAAGATTTATGCCATTTTTATGGCATTTTTATTATTATTATTTTCTACTAGTAATGGTAGTGATCTGAGATCTTTAGCAGTACTGCGACAGACAGATCGGTCACTTTTGACACATTTTTGGGACCATTGACAATTATAAAGTGATCAGTGCTATAAATATGCACTGTTTACTGTGTAAATGTCACTGGTAGGGAAGCGGTTAACACTAGGGGGTGTTCAAGGGTGTTTCCTAGATGTGTTCTAACTGTATGAGGATAGGACTGACTGGGGGAGGGGACATATCATTGTTCCTACTTAGTAAATACTTAGGAGTCTATTCATAAAAAAATTGTTTTTCAAATGTCTCATTATTTGCTCAAACATAAAAAAAATTACCTGAAATGTAATAATATGTGTGTAATAGTTTATTTGTTGCCTTTTACCAGGCAAATGTAACATCCCCTAACATTCGACCCTAAGGCCCCGTACACACGACTGAACATGTCTGCTGAAACTGGTCCGCAGACCAGTTTCAGCAGACATGTTCGGTCATCTGTATGTCCGACCGGACAATTTTCGGGCGGATCGGACAGGTTTCCAGCAGACAAATGTTTCTTAGCATGCTAAGAAACATGTCCGCTGGAAGCCTGTCCGTCGGACATGTTCTGTCGTCTGTACAGACTCACCGGACCTGTCCTCTCGGCCGAAAGCCCTTGCATGCGTCGAAGTGATTAGACGCATGCGTGGAAGCATTGACCTTCCAGGGCCGCGCACGTCGGCCACGTCACCGCGTATCGTGTCCGCGTGGATTTCTGTTTGATGGTGTGTACAACCATCAGACAGAAATCTCCGAGCGGACATGTCCAATGAAAACGGTCTGGCGGACCGTTTTCATCGGACAGTCCGTCCGTGTGTACGAGGCCTTAGGGAAAAAAAATGCCATAGGAACATTCCACTATGTGAATTAACATTCACCAATAGAAAAAATAGCCTAGCACTATAGGCTAAGAACATTCAACCAGCAGGGTAAATAATAAGAGAAGGACCTTGGACCTAAGGATTTTGTACAGATATAAACACAGGTAATGCCAATACTAAAAGGTGAGCTGGTTAACATAGCTCAGTAAGAACAACTGGTTGCTCAGTATGGAGATGGAGGAAGTATGTGGGGATACCACCTGATAACAATAACACAACAAAAGCATTAAATTCAGAATATACATAAGAAGATTGAGCAGCATTAAAAGTACATCATCTGCAAATAAGCAGATATTATGATGGTACGCCACCACTTATACTGTATTCCACTGAAGTCCCTATGTTAATGAAAGGCCTGAGTCAATGGTTTAATGGGAAAGGATAGAATATCGTAGACAAAGGCCCCATACACACGATAGAATTTATCCGCGAATACGGTCCAGCGGACCGTTTCCGCGGATAAATCCTCTCATGGATTTCAGCGGATTTTCATGCGATGGTGTGTACTCACCATCGCATTGAAATCCGCGCCAAAATCCTCTTGCGATGACGTGTCGCGCCGTCGCCGCGATTATGACGCGGCGACGTGCGCGACGCTGTCATATAAGGAATTCCACGCATGCGTCAAATCATTACGACGCATGCGGGGGATCCCTTCGGACGGATGGATTCGGTGAGTCTGTACAGACCAGCGGATCCATCCGTTGGGATGGATTCCAGCAGATGGATTTGTTGTGCATGTCAGCGAATATCCGATCTGCTGGAATCCATCCCAGGGGAGATATATCCGCGGATAAGGATCCGCTGGCGTGTACACACCATAGGATCTATCCGCTGAAACCCATTTGATGGGATTTATCTGCGGATGGATTCTATGGTGTGTATGGGGCCAAAGGGCTGACTTGATGCATGCCTTGTGATATAGCGAATGTGTCCTACTGGAAACCACTAGATGGATAGTAGTAGTAGATGGATGCTGTCTGGTAAGAATGTAAAACGTTGATCTGTAGCTTACAATATCAATTGAGAAATACGAGTTAGGTCACCCTAAGGCCCCATACACACGAGAGGATTTATCCGCAGATACGGTCCAGCGGACCGTATCCGCGGATAAATCCTCTCGAGGATTTCAGAAGATTTCTATGCGATGGCGTGTACACACCATCGCATTGAAATCCGCGCTGAAATCCTCTGGCGATGACGTGTCGCGCCGTCGCCGCTATTATGACGCGGCGACGGGCGCGACGCTGTCATATAAGGAATTCCACGCATGCGTCAAATCATTACGACGCGTGCGGGGAATCCCTTTGGACGGATGGATCCGGTAAGTCTGTACAGACGAGCGGATCCATCCGTTGGAATGGATTCCAGCAGATGGATTTGTTGTGCATGTCAGCAAATATCCGATCTGCTGGAATCCATCCCAGAGGAGATTTCTCCGCGGAAACAGATCCGCTGGCGTGTACACACCATAGGATCTATCCGCAGAAACCCATTTGCTGGGATTTATCTGCGGATGGATTCTATCGTGTGTATGGGGCCAAAGGGCTGTTTCACACACGATGCAGTGTAGTGCATTTTTATTCTGCATCAAAACCGCATGGACAGTGTTTAACATAGATTCCAATGGCCCTGGTTTACACCAGTGCAGTATATTCCATGCAGTCAACAAAAATAGATGTTGCATTTTTCCGGTATGGAAACACGGCCAAAAATGCACCACAACACACATGTCCTCAATTGAGATAAAGAAATAAAAGACGGTAAAAAAAAGGCACCAAAACACATGCATAAAAAAAATGAATACAGAAATTGTTGTGTGAACCGAACCCTAATGCCCTGTACACACGATAGGTTAGTCTGATGAAAATGGTCTGATGGATTTTTCCATCAGTTATCCGATGAAGCTGACTGATGATCAGTCGTGCCTACACATCATCAGTTAAAAAAACGATTGTATCAGACTGTAAAACACAACGATGTGCTGAAAAAAATAAAGTTCAATGCTTCCAAGCATGCGCCGACTTGATTCTGAGCATGCGTGGATTTTTAACCGATGGACGTACCCACAGACGATCGTTTTTTTCTCTGCTTTTAACATATACAGTTAGACAGTTGAATTTGGCTTGCTGTTTGGGTGATATGTATGAGCCTGGTTATAAACGTTTACTATTTTATTTATACTACTGTTTGTTTAAAAACGCATCTCATTTAAAGTCCCAAAAAAAACAACCTTTTTTTGTATCCAATAGGGATGGAGGCGTGTGTTTTTCATACGCCTCATTTAAAGTCCCAACCCTAGTTTTCTTTGTACCATATAGGGATGGAGATGCGTTTGCTGATACCCTTATACTATTATGCGTTTTTTTTCCAGTGCTCTTCACCACAATACCAAGCATAGGTGGAGGCGGGGACACACCCCTAGTCACCTGTCCTCCATCTACCCATTAGTCTTTACATGCCTCCATTGAGGAGACTTCAAAAGTTTAGTTAGGACTGCAGATCGCAGAGAGCCTTGGCGCGGGCTCTGCAGCTTACTCATGTACTTGCAAATGCGTGCAACCAATCTCTGCTTTTAACATATACATTTAGACAGTTGAATTTGGCTTGCTGTTTGGGTGATACTATTTTATTTATACTACTGTTTGTTTAAAAACGCATCTCATTTAAAGTCCCAAAAAGCCCCCCGTTTTTTTTATCCATCAGATCATTTTAAAACAAGTTCCTATTTTTTTTGCCTATGGATAAATAACCTATGGGGCCCACACACTATCGGTTTGGTCTGATGAAAATGGTCCATCAGACCTATCGTGTGTACGCATCATAAGGCTGGATTCACATTTTTAGTGCTTTTTTCATTTTGCAGATTTGCACTACAGTCCATTTAACATGGTTTTCTATGGAACACGTTCTGTAGTGCAAATCTGCAAAAAGCACAAAAAAATGCATAGGTGTGAATCCAGCCTAAGACAGAAAACATGCAACTGGCTGAATCACTAGATGAAAAAAAAGTGAAAAAGAAAGGTAAAAAAAAAAGAAAAGAAAACGAATGCAGCATCACAGTTTAGGATTGATAATCTGTAATAAATTAACTTTTTTTTTTAGTTTATTACTCAAAACAGAAAAAAGGCAAGGATAAAGTTACCGGTAGCTTTGAGTGTCTTGATAAAGCCAATGACATGAATGAAGCTTGTCAATTACTCCAATGGCTTGTCAATGGTTCCAAGCACGTATGAAGAACATTTTGATTGGTTAATATATCTTCACACCAAAGATATAATTCTGGCCCTGAATTTGATTCTATTGAGAGATATGTTATGCAATATATATATGCATATGTATAATAATAATATATGTTGACAATATTTATGCTACCTTAAGTTCAGGCCAAAAAAAGGATAAAATTAGCTTTGAATATTTAAGTGTTCAGTCTGAAAATTATAGATGACATATGATTAATAATTTGTAAAATGAAGAAAGTGGTCTTGTAAAACCACAACTTAAAAGTATAGAAATGTATTTACATTTACTTAGGGCAATAGAGAGCAATGGTCAAGAGGTTAAAAGGAGACAGGAAAGCCACAATGTGCTTTAGTGGTATCCACAGGATACTTTATTGAGCGTCAACTATCCGAGTGTGCATATAACTGGTCAAAGTAAATGAAAGCATGAAATATAGTAAGTATGTTTTTATTCTTTATTTAACCATGTCTGCTCTATCTAAAAAAAAAAATTGAATATTTTTCTTTGTACTTTATATTGTAATGCCGCGTACAGACGGTCGTTTTTGTGATGAAATAAAATTACGTTTTAAATCACACACCATCGTTTTTTCAAAATGCTCTAGCAAAGTGCTGTTACGTTCAGCACTCTTTTCCATTGAAGCTAGCTTCATAACTTGCTTCTGAGCATGCGCGGGTTTAAAAACGTTGTTTTAAACGTCGTTTTGCCCAAACACTATCATTTTAATTGACACAAAAAACGACGTTTTGAAAAACGACACAAAAAATTCAAGCATGTTCGAATTTTTTTTTTGGCGTTTTTCAGAAGACATAAAGCGACGTTTTCCCCACACACGGTCATTTTAAATGACGTTTTTAAAAACATGTTTTTTTTTTCATCACAAAAAACGACCGTCTGTACGCGGCATTAAATTGGCAACAAATAATGCAATGTCATCAATTAAATCATTTTAATTTATTAATAATCTTTTATTATATTTCACTACTAAAACAACTGAAAGAAGAAATGTCTGTGTCACCCATGGCAACCGATCATTAAAGATTACTTGAGTAGGCAAGAAACCAAAAGTGAAGACATAAATGGTTTATGACGTAGATATTTCTGCTTTTACACACTTCCAATTAAGAGGCCAAGATTATTGAACTATTACCATCAAGTGGTTGTACCAAGTTTTTTTTTATTTGCATAATTATTTACATTTCTTTGAAAGCTTGCTGTAAATTCATAATTCAAGAATAAACATTCAAGTGTTTGTAAAAACTATAACAATAAGCTCTCTCATTGTTACAATTTGGTCTGTTAAATATGCTAGTGAAAGCATTTCATGATATCTAGTCGCAAATAAAAGAACTGGTGGGCATTGATGAGGTGGCACCTATGGGCACGGATGAGGCGGCACTTTTGGGCACCGATTAGGTGGCACTGATGAGGAGGCACTAATATGGCACTAATATGCCGCACTTATGAGCACTGATAGGTGGCACTGATATGTGCCACTGAAGAGCACTGATAGGCAGCACTGGTGTGGACTAATAGGTGGCACTGATTTGCACTGATAGGTGGCACTTGTGGGCACTGATTGGTGGCACTGATGGGCAATGATGGGTGGCACTGATGGGCGAAACTAATGGGCATTGATGGACAGCAGTGATGGGCATTGATGGGCAGCACTGATAGCTAGCACTGACTGTCATCACTAATGGCAACTGATTGGTGACACTTGTGGGCACTGATTGATGGCACTGGTGGGCCCTGATTGCTGCCACTGGTGGGCAATGGTGGGCACTGATTGGTGACACTGTTGGCGCTATAATGTAATCAGGGCACGGATGATCAGTGCCTTAATTACATGTTTTGTGGTCCCCTGTGAGAAGATGCCACTAATCGGGTCTCCTCACCACACACTCTGTCAGTGTGAGGCGAGGAGAGGAGCACTCTCCTTGCGATCTCCTTGTATACATGTGACCGACTGTGATTGGACATTGCCAATCACATGGTTAAAGAACAGCGGCTCTTTACAGAGGTCGGGGTTGCGCCATGTCCTATCAACTTTGTTTAAAAAAAAAACTATTTTCATTATCTTTACACATTTTCCAAAAATGTGTGGAGCAAATGACATTCAAAAGACTCACTATGCCTCCTAGATAATGTGTTGGGGGTGTTTGCTTTCCAAAATGGGGTAATTTTGTTGGCATTTTAATTGGTGCTCAAGAAATTAAATTTATAACACCTGAAGATACTCCCTACATGTTGGGCCTCTGTATGTGGCCTGGCTGAGAAAAAGTCTCACACATGTGGTATCGCAATACTCAGGAGGAGTAGCAGAATGTGCTTTGGGGTTTAGTTGCAAATATGCATATGCCACGTGAGAGAAATAACCTGTTAACCTCCCTGGCGGTATGATTATGTCTGGAATTTTGTACCAAAAGCGGTACCATTTTTTTGCATGGAAATTTGGCGTTTTACATTGTAGGCCTGTAATCCTTAGGAATAACTCACTTAAATCTGTCCAAACAAGAGTCTAGTAGACATCTCGGGTATGATAAAGTTTGAAACACAAAATCATAAATTACAATATAATAAATAACTATAAATAATTATAACAAATAATAATGTAATTATAATAAAAATTATTCAATAATAATGTAATCAAATCAAAAACACTGAAATTTGCTCAGTTGCAGAATTGTCGCTGTCATTACTTCTATTTTTTTATGACGAATTTCCCCACAAATCGCTATCGCACAATTCTGCAAGTGATTATAATTTATTATCGCTGTTTTCTAGCTGCTCTAAAATCACTTTTGACATAAAGGGACACTTTTGGTTGCTATGGACAATCTACAGTTTGCAGGCGGAAAGAACAGTTTTTATTTTATAAAAGTACATGCAGAACACTGGGCAGACCACTAGGGACAAGGGGGGGGGGGGGGGATTTTACATACAGTACTGTAATCTGTAAGATCACAGTATACTGTATGTATTGTGTTTATTTACTTTTTTGGAATTTGGCGCCGTTCTCCACCCCGTGCGTCGTAACGTCGCAGGGAATGGAGATCGGCGGCACACAGGCACTGTGTGAATCCAGCGAGGACGCCGCTCGCTCACACAGCGGGGATGCATCACAGGATCCAGGGACAAGGTAAGTAACTTGTGCCTGTGGATGCTGCGAGTCGGCCCCGAGTCTGGCTTGGGGATACTGCTTTTGGTATTTAAATCTTACCCCAAGTCAGACTCGGGAATACCGCCAAGGGGGTTAATATGACAATTTTGTGGAAAAAAGACAATCTTCAAAGAATTGTGGGGAAAAATTACAACTTATAAAAACTCACCTTGGAATATCTACTTTCCAAAAAGGGGTAGTTTGGGGGGTATTTGTACTTTCCTGGTTTGTTAGTGTCTCAAGAAATGAGATAGTTTGTCAGTACATCAAGTGTGATCAATTTTCAGTGATTGGCACCATAGCTTGTAGACTCTACAACTTTCACAAAGACCAAATAATATACACTGATTTGCGTTATTTTTACCAACGATATGTAGCAGTATATATTTGGCCAAAATTCATGAAGAACAATTACAAATATGCAAAATGTTATAACAGAAACAAAGAAAAAGGCATTTTTGTACTCATTTTTTGATATATTTTTTTTAGATTTAGATTTAGACCCCTTTCACACTGGAGCGTATTGCAGGCGCTATAGCGTTAAAAATAGCACCTGCAATACGCCCTTAAAAATCTGCCCTCATTTACCGTCCTGCTAGGTGCGCTAGCAGGACGGTAAAAAAAGTCCTGCTAGCCACATCTTTGGAGCAGAGAAGGAGCGATTTGTTTATGGCTCCGCCTCCGCTGCTGCCCATTGAAATCAATGGGACAGCGCGGTACTGCCTTCAGCAGTGCATTGCGGGCGGTTTTAACCCTTTACCCCCCGGACGCTAGCCGGGGGGGTAAATGCTAGCAAAATGCGCCGCAAATCCGCCCATAGCGTCAGCGGTAAAAATAGCGGCGTTTTACCGCCGGCGCTATGGGTGGCACAGTGTGAAAGGGCTCTTATAACACAAAAAATACAAGACCCAGTGGTGATTAAATACCATCAAAAGAATGCTCTATTTGTGTGGGGAAAAAAGGACAAAAGATTCATATGGGTACAGTGTTGACTGTGTATAGCATGACTGAGTAATTGTCATTAAAAATGTGAGAGCACTGAAAGCTAAAAATTGGTCCGGTTAGGTAAAGGTGCACAGTGGGCAAGTGGTAAACCTAAAGCTATTTAGTTTTAACGGTAGTTAATGAATCAATCGCGCCTAAAGAATCCCATCCTGGTTACACTATTTTTCTATTATCAGGTTAAATAAAAGAAACAAAGGTGAGAGAAAAGAAAAGAAATGCAGCAACTGCAAATAATGACCGGTAAGCTTACTCTCAATTTTTGTCCCTGGATGTACATATAATTCAAAGTATAACTAGAGGCAAATTCGTTTTTCTTAGTTTTGGATAGTATAGAGAGGGATTTGCTTTTATTACTGTTTCTGTCCCTGTTCTCTAGATTCACCCTCTCTGTTTGTCAAGTTTACTATGATCAACGGAAGCAAAAGTAAATAAAAGTAAATGAAAAACCCAAATTATGTGTTTTCCTTAGAACAGGAAAAGAGGGGAAATCTTCCAAAGCGAACACTAGTTCTGGTGACAACCAGGGTTTACCTCACTTCTGAGGAATTCCTCTCACTTCCTGTTTTGGTTTTGGTTATAGTGCAGGAAATAAATGCAAATCTCCCCAAAGGGACACAGATGGCAAAAATAAAACCGACAGGGGTTATAACCCTTCCTTAATTTATACAAAATGAAAAAAAGCTCCTCCAGCCATTTGAGCTGTTTTAAGCATTTCTTTTTCTCTGCCTGAAAACTCATCTCCATGTTAGCATATGTGTCCCTGCACACTATAGGCGTGTTCAGGAGTTTAGCAGCAGGGTAGTTTACAGGCAGAAAAAAAACATCACTTGTGTTTTTAGAGGGAGGAACTTTTAAGACGCCCAAAAGCTAAAAAAAGTGCATTAGCGTGTTAACACTAGGTGCGTTAACGTGCGTTCTCAGACGTGGGAATGCTCATTAACACTTGTTAATTCCAGACACTGGAATGTACATTAACACTTGTTAACACACATATAAAAACACAGATTTTTACTGCGTTTTTGATACTGAAATCTCCTGTAAGCTACTGTAGGGGAAACCTTTTTTTTTTTTAACTTTACAGTTTTCATGAGGCCTAAATCAAATTCTTTCACTGGGCTATACTTAATTTTTGTTGAAACAGTACTGTAAATCCTTTGTAGACTAATGGCTGTTGTATTGTTTTTAACCTAAGAAATAGCGTTGTATCAAGGTTTAACTTAGCAACCTTTAATATTATACATTTGGTCACAACAGAAATTCCTCCTTTCAAGGCAAACTCTAGCACAAGCTTATATTATGATTTATCTGAATGAATCTGGCAGTGCATATTAAAAGGACACTGTCATGAGAGATTAATGGAGGCAGCAATTAGTAAACTCTTCATAGAGAATTAAAAAACAACAAAATACGGCGCTCAGTAACCCAAATGGTCAATATACCAGCAGGTAATAATGATCCGTTTGGGTGGTGACAACCAATCAATTATGAAAATCACTGGCATAAATTATTGAAAAGGAAACCAAATTAAAGTGTTTAACAAACCACAGTAAATATTTGTGAAATTATCTGTGACATATGTGATAATAAAAGTCCATGAATATGATCCTTATTCAAATGAATGAGTAGGAAAGTTCATGCAAAAACTTCATAAAAAACAAAATATATAGATAAAGGTGAACAGAGGTCCTCCACCGGAAAGAACACCCGAATATAGAACTGTAGTCTCCTTACCAGATCGGTTGACCGTATTACAACGGTCGTATGAGGCTCAGGGGTATTTATAGTCTTCCCTATGGGACTATCTTCAGATGTAGAAAGTGTGAGGAAACAATTCCCAATCGCAAAAATTCCACTCCAGGGAAGACTTCAATTGGACAGTGACCATTCAGGCTCCCATGAAATGAAAGAGCAGGGGGACCACATAGTGTGAAACCGTTTGATATCGGGTTTATTGTAAAAAGATGGTAATGCACTTACAATTCCGTTGATCTGTCAGCGCATAAAACATACATATAAGGGGAAGCGGCGTCTTCGTATTACGTGTATGTCTGTTTTTGTCTTTCCCATACTTCCTTTTGTGTTTGCCCATAGTCAAAATGGAGTCGAACCTATATATAAAGGACACAGTGATGTATATGTATGTTTTATGCGCTGACAGATCAACAGGGCTGCAGAAAACAGGTGAGAGGTCAGAGCAGAGGTCTAGGCAGGCGGCAAGCAAAAGAGTAGTCAGGTCAATGCCAGTTGGCAACAAACCGGCAACTAATAGGTACGTATTGAAGCACTTTATCTCTCAGGTTGCTGCCAATAAAACACAGTACACAGACCTCCTGGCATGGGATCCTGTGAATACTGGAGGTCCTTGGAATCCTGAGGGATCCTGTACTGCTAAATACACTCTTCAAACAGACGGGACGGCCGTGGCCCTGGTTAAGCATACACAGATCCTACAGGTACTGTAGCAATACCAGACACTTATCAAGAATAATGGTCTGCTGTGTACCTTTAGGGGAGACCCTATGCCTTCTTTTTTAATTCTGTGGGTTCCCCCACCTACAAGTCATTCCAGACCCTTATCTTGGCTAAGAGTCTAGTATGAATGTTGAGTGGAATCCTGCATGCTTTGTTTCCAAACAGAATGATGCAACAATTTAAATGGTATTTTTTTTTTGTAAATGTGGCATCCCCCAAGCATGTCTTTAAAAAGAATTGTGTATTTTTTAATGTTGCCTATTACATTTTAATAAAATAGCTGCTCTCAGTGGAGCAATATTTTGAAAAAAATGTGCGTGGGGAAACGTCCTGAGGAATAGAATGTGAATGAAAATCTAGACACTTTTATCCTTTAACCTCTTGCCTGCCTCTTGGACACTTTCGCCCCTCCCTGCTTATTTTCAATTCTCAGTACTGTTGCAACTTGAATGACAACTTGAATGCAACACTGCGCCCAAACAAAATTTGTATCATTTTTTTTTAGACAGATAGAGCTTTCTTTTGGTGGTATTTAATTTTCTTTATTTTTTGCTAAAAAACTGAAAGAAGACCAAAAATTTAGAAAAAAAAAACTTTTTTTTCAAAATGCACATTCTGGATATGCTTCTAAAGGCTTAAAGGATCACTAAAGAAATTTTTTTTTTTTAGTTAAATAGCTTCCTTTACCTTACTGCAGTACTGGCTTCATGTCCTCATTGTTCGTTTTTGCTTTGAAGTTGCTGTAATTCTGCTGTGATCTCCACACTTCCTGCTTGTATGGCTCCTTATGAAAAATCTCATGGCAGCTTTTCACTGTGGTCCATGCTGTGTGTCTAAAACTCCTCAGAACCAATCAGATTCATTTTAAAAACAAAACACTGCCCTGGATTTGTTTGTTTTTGTTCTGTGGGTCTCTTTACTTCACATAAACATGAAACCAGTTTAAAAACGAAAGTGAAACTACAGGCACATTATATGATTGAATTTAATCTATTTTTAATCATTTTTAAAAGGAATCAGTTAACTTTTATGTCTCTATACCCTGTAAACAGTCATTTCAGCAAAAAAAAAAATCCTTTAATGATCCTTTAAGTTTCTTTTTTTTAGATTAATGAATCAATCAAATCAAATCCTGTGATAATGGAGTGGGGCAGGGCCAAGTCACGCTGTCTGTGTCTCAGGATCGAGCCCACACAAATGTCCCCATAGGAAACTGATTACTCGCCATGCTGGCAAGAGACCCCAAAAGAGGAGGATTTGGGCTGCTAATTGTACAGAGCAGGTAAGTATGACATGTTTATTAAAAAAAAAAGAAGAGGGTTTATAAGTACTTTTAGTATAAGTCCACTGTAAATAAAGCATTGTAATTAATGCATACGTAAAACCTATGAGCTTCTCTTATTTGGTCCCTTTTGCTCTGTTAAGCATATGATACTATTGAAAAGAATTATGACTGGGCAGGACGTTCGTCGATCCGGATGGATGTCATAAGATGCCCTTCTGGATCGCGGCTGTAGTGCTGCACTGTGGCAGGATCTGCAACCTGTCTGTGAAGAGTGGGCCAGTGACTGATCAGTGTACCGGCCCACTGCTGGTACCATGTGATCGCTGTGACCAATCACAGCCCAGAGGCGATTCAGTTTGCATGAGTAGCGCTATACAAGTCATTCATTCTTTCATTCATTCATTCACAGCAGATCACATGACAATTGTAAACAATGGATGGCTTCCTTTCATGCCATCTACAGTATTGTATACAATTATGTTGCTAGCGGTGATTGGTCACAGTGATCACATGGTATAGACAAGGCCAATCACAGCCCATCTGTACCATTTGAATAGATGTGACCAATAACAGCTAATAACAACAAAACACACTGAATGAATCAGTTTCATTTAGTAAAAATGGTTGCTTATATCGGTGAAATAAAAAAAAAATCCTGATCACTTTCCCAGAGTAGTACGGTGTTACTATGGTAACACTGTATTGCTCTGGTCACAGTGTGTAAAGAAAAGATTGTAAAAAAATATAGAAATGGAATAAAATAATAAAAAAAATCCATTACATTTATTATCTTTTCTTAATTTTCACAAAAATTGTGACAAAAAAAATGCAACGTCAAAAAACTCACAATGCCTCTAACGAAATACCTTGGACTTTTTTACTTTCCAAAAAGAGGTAATTTTCAGGCCTCAAGAAATTAAATATGCCATCGGTATATCAGGATTGATCATTTTTCAGATATACTGGTATATCATCATTTGTGAACTTTCCTACAGACTAAATAATATACACTGATTTGGGTTATTTTCACGACAAAATGTAGCAGAATAAATGTTGCCCTTAATTTATGAAGACAGGTTATTTATTTACAAAATTGTATAACAGAAACAAAGAAAAACATATTTTTATGAAAATTGTTGTTTTTAATTTATTTAGCAAAAAATGTAAAACCCAGTGGAACCCAATAGAAAGCTCTATTTGTGCGAAAATTGGTCTGGGCAGGAAGGGGGTAAAACGAGCCTGGCAATGAAGTGGTTAAAAAAACACATGTTGCTCTTGAACTGTTAGCTTCCTGTGCTCTCAACCTGTGCTGATTTTTATCAATGACATTGTTCTCATCTTTCTCTGCTATCTTATCCCTCTATATTTTGGATGAGCACAATCTTATTTCTGTTTTCCTGAAACAGAAGGGTGAGTGAGCCTTGTCATTGTAGGAATAGAAGAAATCCAGAAACCAGTGGTAATGACAAAATCACTAGGTAAAAATATGGGAATTTTTTTTATTTTTTTTTAATGAACGCAGCACATTTGAGGACTGGTAAGCTGCAATATTTAAAAAAATATTTTTTTTTTTGTTTTAGTACACTTTAAAGTGTTACTAAACCCATGAACCTGAATTCACTATATCTGGTCTCCCATAGTACACAGAAAATGGAAATGCAATTATTTTAATAAATGCAAACTGCTAAATACCTTTTCTAGTCAACAGTATATAGCAGTCTTGTGACTTCTATCAGTGTCTGGTTAAAGCTTGGAGGAGGAATTTTCATTTTACACTGACCATCCTATGAGGCTGCAGGACTCCTGACCCTTGCCTGGACAGTGCTGATTGGCCCTGTGCTGATCACGTTCACCCTCCCAAGAAAACAAAAACTCTCTAGTAATACACTGCAAACTGAGCATGTGCAGAGTCACTCCAACGGCTCTGTCTTATCAGGAGATGGATTGGAGACAGTGGAAGTGGAGGAGAATCAGGGAAGACAGGTTCAAACAGTCTTTTAACACAATGCGGAGGATTAACTCCTTAGGTTCCACAGTGAATATAACAAGCATGCTTTACTGCAGTGGTTCTCAACCCTGTCCTCAAGTACCCCCAACACCGCCATGTTCGCAGGTTTTTCTTTATCTTGTACAGGTGCTTTAAGTCAATGGCTTAGTATTTTGGACAGCTTTTTTATCTAAAAGAAATTCCCAAAACATGGCCCGTTGGGGGTACTTAAAGGGGTTGTAAACTTAAAAGTTTTTTCACCTTAATGCATGCTATGGCCGCCGCTGTATCACGGGAGCGCGCCCGGAATAACTCAACACCATGAGAGAAGAAAAGGAGCCCAAAGCACTGGCAGGGGACCCCAGAATAGGAGGATTGGGGCTGCTCTGTGCAAATGTATTTAACAGAGCAGGTAAGTATAACATGATTGTTATTTTAAAAAACTTTACAATCACTTCAGTACAAATCAGGGAACTAAGGCCCCATACACACGATAGAATCCATCCGCTGAAATTTATCCGCGGATCGGTTTCAGCGGATCGACGGATTTATCTGTTGATCCGCTGGAACGTACACACTAGCGCCCAAAAATCTCCGCGAACCAGAACGTATGCAACGTAAACCACGTAAGACGTCACTATAAAGGGGAAGACCAAAGTCAACGGCGCCGCCCTCTGTTCCGCTTTTGCTAGTTCCGTGTGACCGCGTGCTAGTGAAGGTTTGGTTAGAGCCGATTCGTGCTTTTCATTCTCCGCGTTTTGACAGTAGGTATTCACGGGTTCAGTGCGTTTGCTTGCGGGTTTGCAGTTGGCATTCGGGCACAGGCTTTCAGCACGTTTCCGCGTACTGTGCGCTCGTATCTGTGTGTCGTGCGGGCTTAGCAGGTTGTGCTGGATTTGCGAGTGCTTTCTGTTGGAGTGTGTTCTTGACTGACCAGCCGGCCGGTTTGAATCCATGATGGAGCAGCAGCGTCGATTCTCGCGAATTGGTGCTGGTTATGGGATTGCTTATGGCCATGTCCAGCGAACCTGTTTATTGGCCAGGAACACTGGGAGGAGGCGTTTCTGGACCAAGAATTGGTTGCGCCAGCGTGACCAGTTTTCTCATATGCCTCTGCTTAGGGAACTCCAGGAGAATAATCCGGATGATTTTCGGAATTTTCTCCGCATGACGGACCCCGTATTCAACCGTCTGCTGGAACTTCTGTCCCCCTATATCACGAGGCAGGACACTGTGATGCGCGATGCCATCACGGCCGAGCAGAGGCTTATTGCCACGTTGCGGTACCTGGCGACTGGGAGGAGCCTGCAGGACCTCAAGTTCTCGACAGGCATCTCTCCCCAGTCACTTGGGGTCATCATACCGGAGACGTGTACTGCCATCATACATGTTCTGCAGGAGGAGTATATTAAGGTAAGTTCCCTAATTTGAACAACACAATTTTTGTTTTTTAAATGTGTGAGAAAGTCATTTTTTTTCTCTTCCCTAATAACCCTGAGATTGTAATCTGCTGTGTGTGGGATGTTCCCTTTTCTCCCCATGCATGTTGTTAACCTTTACATGTTTGTTTTGGGCCTACCTGCATATTTTGTCCTTACCCACCATAAACCTGTCCAGCATGCTTTCCTAGGCCCAAACACACCTAGCCTAAATTGTTGGTTATTTTTTGGCTAATCAATTGTAGCTCTGCCCCTCCCCCCCCCCCCCCGAAAATAGTTTCTTGCTCTATCATCAGAGGGATGTGGAGTCTGATAATTAAGTGGGCCTATATTTTCAAAAAAAAATACTCACTTCACAATGCTTGTGTGAAATGTGAATCCTGTTGTTGATGTTGCACAATGATGGTTTTTCGATTATGTTTGCAATGTTTATGTGCCAAAGTACTAAATCTCTTTTTTTGTTTGTCCCCACAGCTACCCTCCACACCACAGGAATGGCAGTCTGTGGCTTCCCAATTTGCCCAGCGTTGTGATTTTCCGAACTGCGGTGGAGCAATAGATGGGAAGCACGTCCGCATTGTGCCCCCACCCCACTCGGGGTCCTACTATTATAATTACAAGGGTTATCATAGTATTGTGTTGATGGCGGTGGTGTCGGCACAGTATGAGTTTCTCTATGTGGACGTGGGGAAGAACGGCCGGATGTCAGATGGGGGAGTGTTCTCACGGACTGAATTCTACGATCGTCTCCAAACTGGTGATCTGGCACTGCCACCAGATGAAGACAATGTGGAAGGACTTCCGTTTGTGTTCCTAGCGGACGAGGCTTTCGGGCTTGGACCTCACCTAATGCGGCCTTTTCCCCAGAGGACCCTCACCTCAGAGAGGAGTGTGTTTAATTATCGGTTGTCCAGGGCTCGGAGGGTAGTCGAGAATGCCTTTGGGATCCTCACCAACCGGTTCCGCCTGTTCCTGACAGCTATACATCTGGCGGAATATAAATTGAACACCATTGTATTTGCCTGCTGCATTTTGCACAACTTTTTACGCAGGCATTCCCAGACGTACCTATCCGACAGCGTTTCTGAGGCAAGACTACTCTCAGATCCTCTCCCTGGGCTGGTCACTGGTCGCGCTGGCATTGGCACCCAATCTGCTCGTGAGGTACGCGACAAATATGTTGAGTACTTCATGGGTCGGGGGGCCATTGCTATGCCAGATCATATTTCTTTATAATTTGGCCCCCCAAAGAAAGGAATATTCACAGAAATAATAAATAATTAGACCATTGGACTTTATACAGTTGTTTGTCATTACTGCTTTTTGTATTTTTTTCTGTCTTCCTGGTTAGCCAAAAAAATAGTGCACTTCTAGTGCCAAATGTAGGGTTCAGGTTTTAGTAAATAAACACAATTGCACATTATTCACTCATCTCCAAACTGGGTATTCAGCATCTTAAATAATCAAGCCACTCCTTGTAATGATTTTCAAACAACTTTTTTTATTGTCAGCTTTTTCCTTGTTTTTTATTAAAGGAATTTTTTTGGTATTAAACATGCCAACATTTTTATTTTTCAAGTTTTGTATTTTTTTGGGGTTTTTTTTTTACGTATCCATTTATTTATTTTTTGGTTCAAAACCATTTTTTTTGGTGTTCACAAACAATGTTGTACAATTTTTACCCCCAAAAATGGATTTAACAACTGTAAACGTCACAAAATCTTTTTGGTGTCATCAAATTTTTTTTTTTTTTAAAACTATTGGTGCAGATTTTGGACCTTTTGGATTTGTTCATTCTTTTTTGGCGTAATTTTGTGTTAAAATATTGATCACATTTTTAAAACATATTTGTTCACCCAATAATATTTTTTTTTTTTTTTTTGGGAAATATTTTCAAACATTTTTTTTTTGATTATTTTTTAATTTTTTTTTTTTTTTTTTGTGGTGTTTTTTTGAAATCCATTAAAAGATTGATCTCATTTTTGGGATCGATGTGTTAACCAATCTTTTTTTGGTGATCTAATTTTTGATTTTTTAACATTATTTTTTATTTTTTTTGTTCACTTTTTCTGTTTTGTATGGCTTGTTGAATGGAAGCCATTTTTAAAGTAAAAAATATAAAACATGTCCCAAAAAATAAAACCACAAATGTGTCACTTTTGCATTCCCAAAAACAGTCATGGTGTGAGGTCACACCGGAACACGCCAAAATTTGAAGATGCACACATTCAGTGCTATTCGCCAAATGTCAGTTATACCACAACAAAAGACTTTAAAATGGCGACATGTGCTATCTGCCATCATGGGTGAACAATGTCTGGGTTTTGTGGGAGCAAACCCTTCCTCGAAAAATATTTTACAATCGAGGAGGGGGTTGTACCCACAAAGCACAGATATTCTATATTCTGTGATGACAGATAGCACATGTTGACACACTGTGTGTGCATCTTCAAATTTTGGCGTGTTGCTGAGTCAGACATAAAAACAGGTTGGGGGATGGGCGGGGGGGGTTGGTTTAGTCTTTGACACGGCCCATCATGTCAATGATGTTCTTATAGTTTTGCTCTATAACCACCATTCTTTGCCGCATAGTGTCCAGCTCGGCACAGCAGTCGACAATTATATTGCGCACATTCTGTTCCATCTGAACCATCTGTTGACGCATATTCGCCATTTCGCTGCTGCACTCCATTACTTGCTGGATTATAATTCCCGCACTTGCCCGAGAAAAATGGGGAACAGCATCTTCATCCCCTACAAAATTATGAAAAAATATAAAATTAGCCATTTGACCGGCCTAGATACATCTAGGGTTGCCACCTCATCACTTTAAACCAGAACACATATTAATGACACAGGTTCTGTGGCTGATTAAAAGGTGGTAATTTAACTCACCTGGTGCCATATCTGCATTACATTAGCCACAGAACATGTGTAATCCATATGTGTTCGGGATTAAAGGGATGAGGTGGCAACCCTATCTACATCTGTTTTGCCCTATCAAGCTGGGATGACACTGACCTGATGTCGTGTTGATTTCCTCCTCCACCACTTCTCCATCTTCAATAACTCCTCCTTCTTCTTCTTCCACCAATCCACCATCTTCAAAATCACCAAAATCTTCTTCTTGAATTTCATCTTCCTCCTCAACAACTACCAGATCTAAAATTACGCCATCATCCTCTCTTCCTTCCTCCTCCTCCTCCACATCCTCATCTCTTCCTTCCACCTCCTCCTCCACATCCTCATCTCTTCCTTCCACCTCCTCCTCCACATCCTCATCTCTTCCTTCCACCTCCTCCTCAACATCCTCCTCCTCCACATCCTCCTCTATTCCTTCCTCCTCCTCCACATCCTCCACATGGCCAGATGGCAGATCCCGGGCGTGTCTGGCCCTCTCTGCCTCCTCGAATTGCTGGCGTCTTCTTTCCCCTAGAAAAAATAACCAAAAAAAAGGTATATACTCATCAGCACACAGATCTTGTAGAGCAGAAATCGCACACATTGCATCGAAGTTTAGAGGCTTTTTTCTAAAAATATTTAGTTGTCTTATCACCCCAAACCTAGATTTTAGGATGACTTCTAGGCCAAGCTCTGATTAAGTCCCTTTTTAGCAAAGTGACACACATGGATGTCCCCCCTTCAAATTTTGAGCTGAGACCATCCACATTTTAGTGTAATCTTTTGGGGGAGACACATGTGCTCTGGATTACAGATATGAAAACACCTGCTTAGTAGCACTGTTTGCATTTCCCATTCTTGGATTTAATTGTTCGATTAATAAATTTTTCCACAATGTTTACAAACAATGTTTTTGGCAAGAGAGGCATGTCCAGGTGTGTTGTTCCTGGGCCAACATCGTATTTTTGAGAAGCAACCTGATGTGAACAAGGTTTCCTATTAACAGTCGTTGGCCAAGCAAATGATATTTTGATAAATACAATTATTTAAACAGGTTTTCAGAAGTACAACCAGGCCAAGGATACAGATGTAGAAATGTACCTGACCAAACATTCAAATAATACAATTGTCCCCACCCCTCAAACCAAAAAATAACTTACTTTTTTTGAGGATTTTTTTTATTTTCTTGAGTTGATGTGGCTCACGGAGCTTTAAGTCGGACCACCGCTTCCGTAGCTGCTCCTTGGACCTTGCGATGCCAAACATCCTCTGCATTTTACGTGCCACCTTCTCCATAATTTTCCCCTTCCTGCGGTTGGGGGTCTTGTATGGGCCATATTGCCCATCATAGTCCTTCCTCCGCATAATCTCTACCAGCTCCACCATTTCGTCAAAAGACATATTAGTTGCCTTATAACGTTTAGGCCGGGATCGGGACGTTCCTGCCTCTGTCCCCTCACTTCTTGCCTGAGAGCTCCGTGCATGCTCGCCTGTCATCGCCATCTTTCATCCCCACAGAGATTAGGGGCGTGGAAATCTGGAAATGTCCCGTCATGGGCGGGGACCAGGGCGGCGGTTCATACATACGCGGAGTGTAGAGAATGAATAAGACATGATTACGTAGGTTACGCGGAGATTATTCGCCCGTTTCTGCTCAGTTGCTTACGCGGAGATTAGTAGAACATTTGACAGCAGTAACACAGTTAACGCCAGATTTTCAGAATTAACATTGATTAGGGGGCATGGCAATGGTGACGATGTGTCACGCACACGCGGAGTCTATAAAAGGGAACCGACGTGATTACGTTGCTTACGCGGAGATTATTCGCCCGTTTCTGCTCAGTTGCTTACGCGGAGATTAGTAGAACATTTGACAGCAGTAACACAGTTAACGCCAGATTTTCAGAATTAACATTGATTAGGGGGCATGGCCATGGTGACAATGTGTCACGCACACGCGGAGTCTGTTAAAGGGAACCTACGTGATTACGTTGCTTACGCGGAGATTAGTAGAACATTTGACAGCAGTAACACAGTTAACGCCAGATTTTCAGAAATAACATTGATTAGGGGGAATGGCAATGGTGACGATGTGTCACGCACACGCAGAGTCTATAAAAGGGAACCGACGTGATTACGTTGCTTACGCGGAGATTATTTCATTGAGCTGCACGAGGAGCTAGAGATAAGGTAAAAAATTTAAACATGGGATCAGCAGAGGCCTATAAACTTGAGAGCCATGGTATTGTGGTTTTGTCTGTTGTTTGCAGCCTTTTAACGCAACTTAGTATGTTTATTGTGTCCCCCAAACTGAATTTAATTCTCACAATGCTTTTACACATCACTTAAATCTAGATGTGAAGAATGCTCTACCTATTTTTAGTTTTTGCCAGGTGTATTGTGATCATGCAAGTATTGTTCTGTGTTGGTTGGCCAGAGGTTATTAGGAAGTGTATTTATATGTCCGGAATGATGAGGGGCAGGCTAAGTACACATTAAATACTGCCTTCATGAAAGGTCTCAATCTCAAAATTTGTGGATGGGTCTAGATTACACGTATTTAGCAAAATGATTAGAAAAAGGGTCTGCATGTGAACTAATTTTGGGTCACAACAATGGGGCAGAGCTGGCCAGCATTTTGGCTGCAGGAGACACTGTGTTTGCATAGTACAAGATCAATCTGGGGCCACATATGAATACAATGTGAATGATGGGCATTTTTTAATGTTTTTTTTTTTTGGTTTAACAGTGTTCATCTTAAATTTTCATACTACAACTCCCAAATGGAAACTATCGTGGGAAAGGAGATAATTTCTCGTCTCATTGAGAAGTTTAGGGAAATGCCCCTACTTTGGGATTCAAAACATCCAAACTATTCAAAGCGGGACCAACGAAAGGCAGCACTTGCTGAAATAGCTACATATATGCAGACATGGGTTCCCGGCTGCACAGGCAACATGGTGAAGACCAAAATGAATAACCTGAGGGCCGCATACCGATCAAAAAGAAGAGAACTTCGGGAGCAAAGATCAGGAGCAGCAGCAAGAGAGTCCACGGAGCCAAGTCTGTGGTACTACCAGGAGATGGAGTTTTTGGGGGATCAAATGGAGGGCCGGCAATCAATGTCAAGCCTTCCTCCCAGACAGCATCGCAGCAGACCTTCCACGGATCACCACAGCCAGGAGGAGGACGGTGAGGGGCTGGCTGGCAGGCATGAAAATCTGCGACTCTCCACTTCTGATGACGTAGAGTATTTAAAAAAAATGTTTTTGGGCTGCTAATTCTTGTTTGTTTATTGAGTTGATATTGTAATCCCAAACCAAAAAATGGACTATAAAAGTCATGGTCATAAAAATAGGGGTCATGGATGCCAAGTACAGGGATCAGAAGGAGAGTCTATTCAAGTTTAAAGTAAGATAAAACAAACCAGTCTAGAGCATGAAAATGTGTGTGATTTGCTTGTGCCAAATTGTAAAACATGTCACTTTTTTTGACACAGGAAGAAGGGAGCAGCCAGAAAATATTGGCTAATGATGCTGAGCTGCCTGCCAGCCAGGAGGAAGGGGTCATTGTCAGCCAGGAGGAGGAGGCCTGGCCCAGCACCAGCCAGGAGGGCCCCAGGCCCACGGTCAGCCCCACCAGGCAACTCCCTCCCCCCCGGGTCAGGCAAACAGGCCTAATGAGGCGCAGGAGGCAGGTGGAGGATGAGAGCCTCCGAATGATAAGGGAGGCTAGCGCCTTAATGAGGGCCCCCCTCAACCCCACTGAGGCCTACAGTGCGTATGTGGCCCACGAATTGTCCCAAGCGGGGGAGGACGGTCAGAGGCGTGCCAGGAACCTCATGAACCAGGTGCTTTTATGGCTGCACCAGGGCTGGCTGACCGATGACACTGAGCTGAGTGACCCGGCCTATCCTGCACAACACCTGCTAACTCCTCCTGCTGCCACATCATCCCGATCTGCAAGGGGCCGTGGACGGGTCCGTGGAAGATCTGCTGCAAGGAGGGTTACAAGGAACAGGAGAAGATGATTGCCGGCCTTCCATTTGATCCCCCAAAAACTTTGGGTTTTTTGGAGTACCACAGCCTGGGCTCCATTGGCTCACTTGCTGCTGCTCCTGGTTTTTGTTTTTGTTGTTCTTTTTTAGTTCTCGGTATGCGGTCCTCAAGGTTTGCCATTTTGTCCTTGACTATGTTGCCTGTGCAGTCTGGAACACAAGTCTGCATGTATGTTGCTATCTCAGCAAGTGCTGCCCTTCTTGGTAATTTATTTTTGTTTATGGCCCAAATAAATGGTTATTTGATTTTCTGAAATACCTTGTCTATTGTGTTTTAATACTGTGGTGATTAGGCATGAAACATTTTAGCAAATAATATGTGTCATTTAGAAAGGACACCAACTCCTTGGGGGGGGGGTACATTTGGCGTACCAACTTGGGAAAACAAAAAAGGAAAAACACACGCCTACATAAAATGGTGACATAACTTGACCAAAACGAAAGGAAACAAAAATGGGAAAGAAAAAAGAATGGGGACATAAATTGCAAAACCAAAAAAAAAGGAAAAAAAAATGGGAAAGAAAAAAGAATGGGGACATAAATTGCAAAACCAAAAAAAAAGGAAAAAAAAATGGGAAAGAAAAAAGAATGGGGACATAAATTGCAAAACCAAAAAAAAAGGAAAAAAAAATGGGAAAGAAAAAAGAATGGGGACATAAATTGCAAAACCAAAAAAAAAGGAAAAAAAAATGGGAAAGAAAAAAGAATGGGGACATAAATTGCAAAACCAAAAAAAAAGGAAAAAAAAATGGGAAAGAAAAAAGAATGGGGACATAAATTGCAAAACAAAAACAAATACATTCATTCACATGTGGATGAAAAAAAGAAAGTTCAAACATCTGGATAGATAGCATCAGCAAGAGAACGGGTTTATTCTAGCAAGAGAACGCGGAAAAAACAAGAGGAAATAAACGACACACTATATAGTTAAAATGACGAATGTGCCATATCACAAACAAACGAGAGTTTTACCTGAACGAGTGCTCCCATCCCCTTATTTTGTCTGAGCATGCGCGTGGTTCTTATCCGCGGATAATGTGTACTAACCAACGGATCTATCCGTCGGATAGATTTGCAGCGGATAGATTTGTTTAGCATCTCAGCAAATATTCGATCTGCTGAAAAGCCATTCGACGGATAAATATCCGCGGAAACAGATCCGCTGGAGTGTACACACCATAGAATATATCCGCTGAAACCCATTTGCGCGGATTTATCCGCGGATGGATTCTATCGTGTGTACGGGGCCTAACATTTAGCAGAAATAAAATAAAATCAGTTACTATGTGGACTCAAACAGTAAAAATAATATATTTGTGATCAAGTAGAGTGTCTAGATACAAGGTGAACATTTTGCTCTGTCACCACTATCCCTAGGTGGCTTTAAATCTATATAACCCAAATGCACTCATCAGTCATCTTATTTATTTTTTTTAAAGCAGAAATAATTCTTAATGAGTCCCACCAGAGCCCTAAAAAAGACACAATAACAAGTTTCTATATAGTGCAGCCAGAAGGCATTTGCTATAGTGTCAGAACCATAATAAAACCTGTTTTGTAGCTGCTAACCCAAGATTTTTATAAATCATAGAGAAGTGTAAGATAACCAAATTGTAAAGCCTGGTTAGTATTGTCATGCCTGTAGAATTGCAATGACATTCAAAATATCTGCTTACATGCCACAAATGTGGTTCAGGTTCTAAAATTCTCCTGTTGTTGTGGATCGCCTCTCCTCTCTTTACTGTTTTCCTTTAGAACAGTGCAAGATACATAATCAAGACGCCAAAAATAATACATGTGTTTGCATTGGTTGAAGGTGGATGTGTTTGCACTTTTGAAAACGTCTTCATTTTCCAGAAAGTATGAAAAGAGCCATAGTGTCATGCTTCATATGAGGTTTGGCACTCACGTGATCCCCTGTGAAAGTTGTAAAAGTTTTGGGGATTCCAGGAAATGTTCACAAATGTAGAGAACAGCTGCTGGATGGTTTGTACAGCTAAACAATACTTGCCTTGGTCAGAAGATCAGAATGCATTAAAAGGCATTCATTTAGAGCGTTCAGACGATAAATTTATGACTACAATACTAAAATCAATTAGCGCAACCATGTTATAAACACATATCCTGTTCTTAAATATATAAAATAATAATAATAACAATGTTAACTAATTAAGCGAAATCACAACACTTATTAATACCATAAATAAATAAAAAAAACAGTGCAGTACAACAAAATAAGTCTGTAGTACGGAATCTCAAGACCAAAATAACAAAAAGTGGTATAATGTGCAACAAAAATGATAGCCCACAAATAGTGTAAACTAAAGTACTTAAATCCCCAACTACTGTACATCACCAACCTCATCTACAGATATCGCCCAAATTGTCCTCTCTGTTCTTCCCAGAACCTGCTGTTCTCTAGATTCCTTGTTACCTCCTCTTAGGCCCCGTACACACGACCAAACATGTATGCTGAAACTGGTCCGCGGGCCAGTTTCAGCATACTTGTTCGGTCGTGTGTAGGCGCGAGCGGGCCAAATTCCAGCAAACATTTGCCCGCCGGGCCTTTTCCCAGCGGGCAAATATTCCTGGACGTGTTTTAAAACCGTCCGCTGGAATCCTGCCCGCTCGGACATGTACGGTCGTCAGTACAGACCTACCGTACATGTCCAGGCGCCCGCCGTCCCTCGCA
This sequence comes from Rana temporaria, assembly GCF_905171775.1. Classification (NCBI taxonomy): domain Eukaryota; kingdom Metazoa; phylum Chordata; class Amphibia; order Anura; family Ranidae; genus Rana; species Rana temporaria. The sequence goes on from NC_053492.1 coordinate 156,584,789, forward strand.
TGCGTCGAATGACTTCGACGCATGCGTGGAAGCCTTTAAATGGCAGGCCCGCCCAGGTCTCCGCGTCATCGCCGCGTCATCGTCGCGGCGACGACGCGGACACGCCCCGCGTATTGTTTACGCGCGGACTTCTGTACGATGGTTAGTACAACCATCGTACAGAAGCCCTCTGGCAGGCATGTACGGTGAAAACGGTCCGACGGACCGGTTTCATCGTACATGTTTGCTCGTGTGTACCGGGCCTAATGTTCACCTCCAGGACTTCTTCATTCTCCCATCCTCTGGAACTCTCTGCCCCAGTATGTCCAGTCATCCCCTACCCTGTCCCCCTTTAGGCAATCCTTGAAAACACACTTATTCAGGGAAGCCTACCTTACTTCCACCTAAGAACTGTACCCGAGTCACCTGCATCAAATCATCACCTCCATCTATTACCTTTTGTACCACCTCCCCCTCCCTTTAGACTGTAAGCTCCATGAGCAGGGCCCTCCTACTCCTGTATTGAATTGTATAAGTACTATAATTGTATTGTCCCCCTTTATATTGTAAAGTGCAGCGTAAACTTTTGCCGCTATAGTAAGCCTGCTATAGTAATAATAATATAGTAACAATATTAGATGTTTATATAGATAATTAGTGCAGCGCTAAGATGTGTCAAAACACAATATTAATAGTGCCATAAAATATATATAACATAAATTATAATAAATATGACTCAATGGTAATTAAAGGAGTTGTAAAGGAAAATGTTTTTTTCACCTTAATGCAATCTATGCATTAAAGGGATTGTAAAGGAAAAACATTTATTTCATAAAAAGGAACCTTTACCTGCAGACATTCCTCTTTTCACTTCCCCATTGTTAATTTTTGCTCATAAGTTGCTCTATTTCTTCTCTGTTCTGTTCACTTCCTGCTTGTCTGATTGTTACTCACCACCGTGAAGGGAGGCTTTACTGCGGTGGTCAGCGACATACTCGCCCCCCTCCTGGGAACTATATCTGTGTGGCAGGACGCTCTCTACGTGTTAGAGACTTCAAGGAGGTGTGAATTACTGGGCGTGCCGCAATTCATACTGGGAAATGTAGTTCTTACATAAACGAGCGCCGCAAACCAGGAAGTGAATGAGAGAACAGAAACTAGAACGCCGGAGGTGATATAGATGAAGGAATTTAATAGGTATTTACTGTTTTTTAACAGAATCATTACACTATTCTCTCTGTCTACCTTGCAGACATTAATTTTAGGCAAAAAAAATGTTTCCTTTACAACTCCTTTAAGGTGAAAAAACATCTGATACTGCGCCCCCCCCCCCCCCCCGAGCCCCCCTTATACTTACCTGACCCCTCGAAAGTCCCGCGATCCTCTTCGCCGCTCAGCCTGGCCGCTGATTGGCTAGAGCAGATGGATTGAGAGCAGCGCAGCCATTGGCTGGCGCGCTGTCAATCACATCCAGTGACGCGGCGCGCTGAGGGGCGGGGCTGAGTGATACAGGGAGCGTGCCCGCAATTAGTGACCACCATGCAAGTTCTCGCATGACTGTGGTGACTAATTGTGGGGAGGACCAGAGACAGCCACGGAGGGACCCCAGAAGACATGGATCGGGGACACTCTGTGCAAAACGAACTGCACAGTGGAGCTAAGTATGACATGTTTGTTATTTAAAAAAAAAAAAAATTCCTTTAGTAACGCTTTAAGTCCATCTGCAAGGACCAGATATCACAAGTGATGTGATACTGGAAAAAATAGAACAATGTATGTGAAATAGTCCAGGTATAAACAATGTATGTGACTTTCCAATCGCTGACATGAACTGATAAATTTCTAGTTGTCTGCAGGGATCACCAAGGCATCAAGTATAGATAATAGGGTACTCTTACCATGTGCTGTTTTACATGCCCCTGTTGATGGCTTTCTGAGCCGAAACGTGTTGGGTTCCGCTTTACAGCACCCCATACTGCTTTTATTTATGTGATCACCCTTTATTCATACATTTCTGTCATTTTGTATGACCTTTTTTTAATAAAACCTGTCATGGTTTCTTTTTGACCTGCACAATTTGGAGCACTCTTCTTTCTTTTTGCTTTTCTGAGTTTGCTGGAATTGTTTGTTCCCATTCGTCCTGCATCTGAAGGTCCATCGGTTTGGTTCCTGTCGTTCCTGGTATTCATTCCATCTGAGTGATCGAGAAACACACCACCATTGCACCACTGTTGCAGTGATCCAGGTCCTTAGAGGCCATTAAGCGTATTAGACTTATTGTTGTAAAACAGCTGAGTCCATAACACATGGTAAGAGTACCCTATTATCTATACTTGATGCCTTGGTGATCCCTGCAGACAACTAGATATTCATCAGTTCATGTCAGCAATTGGAAAGTCACATATATTTTTTATACACGGACTATTTCACATACAGTGTTCTATGTTTTCCAGTATCACATCACTTGTGAAATCTGGTCATTGCACATGGACTTAATTACCATTGAGTCATATTTATTATAATTTATGTTATATACATTTTATGTCACTATTAATATTGTGTTTTAACACATCTTAGCGCTGCACTAATTATCTATATTTCTCATTGACTTTGTTTGTTCGAGTGCTGGCTGCTCTCTATTTTCTGTGGTTTAGTGCAGTTTTTTCCCTTTTTTCAATATTAGATGTTTATTGTACTTTTTTGATATTTTGGTGTTGATATTTTGTACAAGAGACTTATTTTTGTTGCGCTGCACTGTTTTCTATTTATTTATAATAAATGTATGTCGATAGCTATTAGTGGCATTCCCATGGTAACAAATAGGAGAGTGTTTTTTAAGTGATGAAGAACAAAACTACAGTCATAGCAGTGTGCAAAGCAACTATAAGGTCCAGCAGCAAAGGATCAGTATATAGATAATGTGCATAAGAATTTAACCAAACAACAATGCAGTGAGGCTTAATTACTAAAGAAGTTGAGAAATTATTGAAGATCCACTTTAATTATCCAGTCATACAAAAAACAAACTACTGTTGACTTATTTCATTTAAAAATGAGACTGTATTTCCACTTGAGCTGAGCCTCTTAGGTAGTTTTATGGCTTTTTTTTTTTTTGAGTGTTTGTACAGGGATTGTTGAGCATTTTTTGTAGGTGTTTCAGGCTTGAGCATTCAATTTTATTTTTAGCCAATGGGAAAACAATGTCCGATGTGTGTATATTCATGAGTTTATCAGGTGCTCCCATTGAAGTCCATTAGGCCAAAAAAGCTTGAAGCTTGTAGCGCAAAAGAAAATCATGTACATTTTTGGGCTGCAAGTTTCAAAGATTCAAGAGAAACCAAGATCTGGCACAATCAAAAACATGGTATTTTGCATGTAGAGCATTGTGGAGCTTCAAATTAGAAAATGGTCAGGTGTAAGTGGGGCTTGATTGGGTAATGCTCAGCACCTTTAGTAAATCAGTTTTACTATATGCCCAGGTTCACACTGGGTACGATTTGGTACGATTTGAGATGCGATTTTACATTTCAAATCGGCGGCATTTGCCGGCAATTGTCGGCAATGACACTGTCCTAATCGGTGCGATGCTGCACCGATTTCAAAAAGTAGCTCCTGTACTACTTTTTGCGATTTCGGGCCGTGATTTACATTGACATCTGTGCAGAAAGCTGCACAGATGTCTCGGCCGAAATCGGGACTGCCAGCGGGAGTGAAATTGTGCGAGTTCAGCTGAACTCACACGGCTTCACTCCCGCAGCCCAGTGTGAACCTGGGCTATATGTCAGTTAAAGGGAAACTTATGCTTTATACACTTTTTACTATAGGACCACCTTTTGAAGCATGCTGTTTGTGGGAGGTGATGAGGTACAGGGTTGGGATGGTACCCACAACTGGAGTGTAAGGACCACGTAGAAAGGATTAGGTCATGGGACTTGCAGTGATGCTTTTTTAAATTAAAAAATGTTTTCAATCATTTTTTAATTATCTGTAGAAACTTGATTTAACAAATAAAAATGTAATACAGCGTGCATGCATTACATGAAATCTCAATAATGCCTGTATGCTTTCTGTCAGCCTCTACAAATTGACTTATCCTTCTCTGCTAGGAGAAAACCAGGGAGGCATGTCACTCACATTCCTGAGCCATTCAGCTCTTATTCAGGACCTGTGTACACTAGATTTTGTTCATGTCACAACTGCCTATCTCCCTGTACAAGTCAATGGAAGTACTAAAGCAGCTTGAAACAGTTTGATGAAGCTAAGAGGAAGGTCAGATGCAAGTTAGAAAGAGTCCAGCTGCAGATGTAAAGGAACTGTGAATTACCGTATTGGCCCATCAACACAAGCTCGATAAGCATATATGCTGTAAGAAAAGGTCTTCAGAGACCACTAAGCAGAAAATGGTATATGAGAAATGTTAAGATGCAATATTTTTATTTGCCTGATTCAAAACACTAAGGCCTCGTACACACGATAGGTTAAACATAGGACACCGGTCTGATGGACAGTTTTCATCGGTCAAAACCGATCGTGTGTGGGCCCCATAGGTTATTTAACCATCGGTTAAAAAAAAGCCAACTTGCTTTAAATTTAACCGATGGATTCCTAACCGATGGGAAAAAAATGATCGTTAGTAGGCACAACCATCGGTTAAAAATCCATGCATGCTCAGAATCAAGTCGACGTATGCTTGGAAGCATTGAACTTCGTTATTTTTAAGGCACGTCGTTGTGTTTTACGTCACCGCGTTCTGACACAATCGTTTTTTTAACCGATGGTGTGTAGGCGCGACGGACCATCAGTCAGCTTCATCGGTTAACCGATGAAAATGGTCCATCGGTCCGTTCTCATCGGATGGACTGATCGTGTGTATGCGGCATTAGACAGAAATAAAGAAATCCTATCAATAGCACTATACTTCCCGTTTTACATTAAATAACACTAATTCATGCAGCTCATACACTCTTATCAAACTGCTGAAGACAAATAGGCTGGTGACTTTGCAATGGAATTGTCATCTTGCAAGGGAAGTTCCTCTTAGCTTAGTGAATGTAGTGAAAATTGTTTCACAAGGAATGCCCAATCTCAAACAAGAAAAAAATAAAAATAAATTATCCTTGCACATGATGGGCTGGTGGCAGTCAGCAGAGCTTCACCTCATTCATTAAAGGGGTTGTAAAGGTTTGTTTTTTATTTTCTAAATAGGTTACTTTAAGCTAGTGCATTGTTGGTTCACTCATCTTTTCCTTCAATTTCCCTTCTAAATGTTTTTTTCTTTGTTTTCTTTGTCTGAATTTCTCACTTCCTGTTCCTCCTCAGTAAGGTGTTCAGTAAGCTGTTCTGACTGACTTTCCACCGCTCAGATGATGGTGGAAAGCTTACTGAGGAGAAACAGGAAGTGAGAAATTCAAACAAAGAAAAAAAACATTTAGGCTTCATTTCCACTGGCATTTTTACAGCCACTTTTCTGAGCATTTTTTACAGCTTAAAAACGCCTGTCCATGTTATTCTATGGCATCATGCCCACATATACGTTTTTGAGCTGCAAATGGCATAGGCGTTTTTGAGCTGTAAAAAAAACGCAGGACCAGGGCGTTCTGAAGCTCCAGAGTAGAGCTGTAAAAATGCCAGACGTTAAAAAACGCTCAAAAATGCGCGAAAACGCTCAAAAACGCGCAAAAACACTAAAAAACGCGACCACGGCATTTTTAAAGCTGTTTTTTTTTTTTTTTTTTACAAAATAAACATGGACAGGCATTTTTAAGCTGTAAAAAAGCCTAACAACAGTGGCTGTAAAAACGCCAGTGGAAATGAAGCCTTAGGCCCCGTACACACGACCAGTTTCCTCGGCAGAATTCAGCTTCCGACCGAGTTTCTGGCTGAATTCTGCCGAGGAAACTGGTTGTGTGTACACTTTCGGCCGAGGAAGCCGACGAGGAGCTCGGCGAGGAAATAGAGAACATGTTCTCTATTTCCTCGTTGTTCTATGGGAGCTCTCGTCCCGCCAAGCTCCTCGGCGGCTTCAGGGCTGAACTGGCCGAGGAACTCGATGTGTTTGGCACGTCGAGTTCCTCGGCCGTGTGTACGAGGCCTCAGAAGGAAAATCGAAGGGAAAGGTAAGTGAACCAACAATGCACTAGCTTAAAGGAACCAATTTAGAAAATAAAATACAAACCTTTACAACCCATTTAAGTTAAGGAAAATTTCCTTACAGAGTGAACAGCCTGTTTGCTTTTCGCAAATTAACCTCAATGTTTCTTTTGCAATGATAAATATTGGCTTATTAGTGAAAATGCCATCTTAGGTTTGTTTTTTTGCCATGAGGCCCCATTAAATATGATATAGGCACTGGTATAAACACATTAAAACAGCTTACATTTTTCCATTTCCATTTTTTTCAAGCTAGATTTTATGCACACATTTCATTTAATAATACACTCAATTATCAGACAATATGACGTATTTAATAAAATGGCAAAAAGAGCAAGAGGGATGAGCAAAGTGCCATAATCCATAGCAATTATAATTTAATGAGTAACTCCACTTTTGTTAAGAAAAAAAACATTCCCCTCTGGGTGATCTATGTATATTACAAGGATTTTACCAAACTTTGATGCAAATTCCTACCTTTTGTTGTTCACGTGGAAAGTGGATCTAATGGGAGTGGTTTCTTACTGATCAATCACCTCTAATGAGGAAAATTGCAAAGTCTGCATCCCTTTAGACGTTATTTCCTATTGGGAGTATCTTACCAAAAATTATATTTTTGTTACAAGGGATGCCTGATATCTGACTTGTATCTTAGTGCAGACTTCTGGGAAAATCTGTGAGCCAATCACACAAGCAGGAAATTATGTTTCTGGGGGGCGTTCTGTGCACATTCTGTGTACAGAACTCCTTCAGGTAGCCAAATTGCATTTTATTTTACAGAAAACTACAGAGCGGCAAATTGAAAAGGAATGGTCATTTTTAATAATATTCAATTACAATATGATCAATTGTATATGCTATATTATTATTTTTTATTTGCTATTTTTTTTAATTTTACCTATTTACCCTTTAATTCCTGACAATTTTAAGTCAGGTGAACACATGTTGCACACACATAAACAATGCTGAACATATTTTTTTTATACATAAGAGTTTTGACAATTAAGTTTTTAGGCATGATAAATTAATTGCCTTATAACTCCAGCAGGGTGATATTGTTTGTATATAAGAAGCACATTTTCTGTAAACATAGCACTAAAGAGTTTTGGCGGTTGGTTGTGGCTGACATGGGCTCAATTAGTGGCGTGACTGTTGGGCTGGATCCCTTGGTTCTATTGCTGGGTATCACGGATAATCTTCCCACCTTAACACATAAGAAGCTATTTATTTTTTATACAGCATTTTATGCTCGAAAGGCAATCTCACTTCAAATGGAAGGCTGCTGAGCTGCCTGGCTTATCTGCCTGGCGAAAGCTGGTGAATGACACCTTGCCTTTGTATAAGCTGACATACATGGGGCGTAACTGCCCTAAGAAGTTTGAGAAGATCTGGGCGGCTTGGGTGGCGGCTAGGAGACTGACGGTTTAGTGAGTTTGTTTTTTATGTTTGCCCTCTCCCCCCTGGAGCGGTCCTGGGCTCCCCCCTCCCCCCTGGTCCTTTAGTTTAGGATATGGTGGTTCTTGGCCTCTGGGAGTGTTTCTCATGTTTGTAGGCCTATTCTTGTTTGATGCACAATGTAATGTATAATATGTTTACTACATTTGGTTGATTGATTGGAGTGCCCCCCCCTTCCCCTCCCCTTCCCTTTTTCCCATCCCTTCTAGATGAGGTACTAGGATGTTTGTACTGTATATGCTTCTCCTTATACCAATGTAACAACTGTTTGATGCCTTGTGGCCCTGATCTGTATCATCTGATGTGTATAAGCATGTAACCATTTGATTATCTCAATAAATATTCCTTCTGTTAAAAAACATAGCACTAAAGGTAAACCAGAACATTCTGTGTGTGGCATCCCATCATCGATGTACCCTGTTTGTGCAGAATCTGTTTGTCACATATTATGTACAGGGATGAGCTAAACATACCTAGGTTTGGTTTGACACAAGCTAGCCAAACATGAACGAAGTTCAGACCTCAAATCTGATCTCCATGAAGTCAATAGGAGCTAAATCCAAAAAATCTGTAAATGCCATTTCCTGGGCTAAAAGGCAAGAGGAACTGGGCAGTGGCCTGAAAGACATGTAGCAACTTTATTTTTTATATTTTTTATTATTATTATTATTATTATTATCATTTTTGTAGCGGGGGCATTTTTGCCTGTTAATCTTGTGTTAATGTTGTGTAATGATATTTCCTGATTAATGTTATAAAGCTGCGCTTCTAGGAAGAAGTGCACAGATACTTTTCACAATCTAAACTGCAGTTCTATGTTGTTCTACATTGCTTATTGATCAGAGAACCCTTTGGATTACAAATCTTTGTCTCACAATAGCTAGCAGAAGAAAGAAGACCAGAGACTATACTATATTCTTATCGCAAGGCCTTGCAGTGCTGTTACCACTTACTAGAGACTGTAAGGGGGGGTGGATATTGGGTTAATTATACTGTGAAATATCATTCTTGCCAAATACTGTGTGCCGCATAGTGGGTTTTTTAGTGCCTACATGGTGTGCTAGAAGTGGGAAGGTGCTCAGTGCTGAGGTTGTTGTCTGAGCATTAGTCCCACTTGGAGACACCCCTGCAGGAGCAATACAGGAGGCTCTTGGGCGATTGCCACTTATAGCCTCTTGTCTCATTGTTATCTACCAATTGTGATTCCATGTTAACGTTAAAACCTGTTCTAGTAAAGTTACCTTTTGCTTTAACATAATCTGTTGTGAGGCTTCGCATTTTTATCCGTCCGTTTGCGGATGAAAACAGGACATACATGGGTCCCTATGTGATAACGGGTGTCAGCGGATGAACATCCGCTGACACCCGTAATTTGTCCGCCCCAGCAAAGATCCGCATTTGCAGACGGAAGAAATCCTATTTTTCTTCCCTCTGCCGGACATACGGACATACGGTCCGTGTTCGTCCGATCCCCCATAGGGGAGAGCAGAGGAAACACAGGGTGGTCGCTGCACAGTGTGCGGGGACCGCCCTGTCAGCTGCCAGCTCAGCGGGGATTTTACGGAGGATCCCCGCTGAGCAAAGCGGACACACGGAGCGGATCATTACTGATCCGCTCCGTGTGAAAGGGCCCTAACAGTGTCCGGTGCCCGGGTGACAACACAGGTAAAGTGAATATAATCTCTGTCTATTAACCTGTCTTTTATTATTGAGCTTTACACCAGCACTGCACCACAGCTGTGTCAAGGGGAGTGAGACCAAATTATTGGGGGGTGTTAAAGCGAAGTACAGGCCCAATCAATTACCAGCGGCTCCTTCGGGGTAGCGCTACATTTTTATTATTATTATTATTATACACGAGTTGTATAGCGCCAACAGTTTGTGCAGCGTTTTACAAAATAATGGGGAACAGTATAATTACAACACAGTTCGATACAGAAGGCATAGGAGGGCCCTGCTCGTGGAATGGAGATCGGGCTCATGGAAATATAAGGAGGTGAGAGTGGTATTATGTTGCACTGAAGGTTTTTACCCTAATGCATCACGTCTTTCTGAATGGGGCATCATTTCTTAGGGATTGAGCATACATATTGCTTTGCAAAAAGATTGTGTCTTTTCGTTTCAAATTGAAAAGAAAAAAAAAATGCACAAATCTTTGAAGCCATTATTTAATAGGCCACAATTCTTAAGGATGATAAAAAGCACATTGCATGTAGATGCCTGCCCGCTGTCACGCCTGTCTGAGCCGCCGTACAGCTATGCCAATTTGCATAGGAGAGCCAACCTGCCGCCATATAACGATGGCAGCTGGTCAGCAAGCACTTAAATACCACCAAAAGTAAGCTCTATACGTGTACAACAATTATATAAATTTCATTTGGGTACAGTGTTGCATGACCGAGCAATTGTCAGTTAAAGTAGCACAGTGCTAAATTGAAAAAAATGCCCTTGTCCAGAAGGGAGTAAAACCTTCCAAAGGTCAAGTGGTTAAATTTAAAATATCTATAGCCCTGTAATTCTTTAGTAGGACCTTGTAACCCTGACTATAACTGGAACGCACTAACCCCAGTCTTACAATGTTCATATGCCTAATTATAAATGCAACTCTTGCAAATAGTAATTTTTTTAATCCTTTAAAAGTTACAATATCCTTTTGAATAGTCTTCTCTGCTATTGATGTATGTCGGTAAAACTGTCCTTTTGTTTTATTTTTGTTTAAGAGCCCCATAAGTTCTCTCAAATATCTTTTCCAGTCGTTGCAATGTTTGATGTAGATGTTTCTTTAGAAAATATTAAGCATTATTATTGTTGCACATCATAATGTCTGCCATCTGGTTCCTCTTTACTGCCTTCAATACACTGCCAAGAGAAAATGATAAACAAAACTATGTTGTGATAAATCAAAACAGAAATAACCTATGAATGTTACTCATGAAAGTAATTAGAAATAACTGTTCACAAAGTACTATGATGCTTCCCAGAAAGAGCGGCAATGATACCTGAACACAATTTCTGGTAAACTGGTCACAAATAGGCAGATCTTCAGCTTTCTATAGCTTTCTAAGAAGACTATATCAGTATCTCTGTATAATATAAACCTCATAATTGGGATTTTAACCACTTAAGACCCGGACCAAAATGCAGGTAAAAGACCAGGCCCCTTTTTGCAATTCGGCACTGCGTCGCTTTAACTAACAATTGCGCGGTCGTGCGACGTGGCTCCCAAACAAAATTGACGTCCTTTTTTCCCCACAAATAGAGCTTTCTTTTGGTGGTATTTGATCACCTCTGCAGTTTTCATTTTTTGCGCTATAAACAAAAATAGAGCAACAATTCTGAAAAAAAATCAATATTTTTTACTTTTTGCTATAATAAATATCCCCCAAAAACATATAAAAAAAAAAATTTCCTCAGTTTAGGCCGATACGTATTCTTCTACCTATTTTTGGTAAAAAAAATCGCATAAGCATTTATCGATTGGTTTGCGCAAAATTTATAGCGTTTACAAAATAGGGGATAGTTTTATTGCATTTTTATTAATTTTTTTTTTTTACTACTAATGGCGGCGATCAGCGATTTTTCTTGGGGGATTATCAGTTGGCATTATTGTCTAACTTGATGATGTGGGCCCCCATGTGGATGGATCCTCCAATATATTTATTTCCTCCTTTCTCTGCTTCTCTGCTTTTCAGACACAAATTTATTTTGGTGCCAAAAGCTTTTTATATTTATCCAGTAGTCCTTGTATTGCACGAAGAATAAGTCACATAAGATGTGGGAGTTTCTATTGGAGAGTACTCTAGCCAAGGTTGGAATATAATGTACAGTAAGTGTAAAATACATGCACCATGGTTTAAACCTTATGTATAAATTTAAGAGGTATCTATGCTAAAATAAAATTACTCTGTATTTCAGAAGTGGTATTTTCCCTGAAGAAGATTTTGTTTGTATATTTCCTACTCGAAACCATCCTCATTTGCACAACCGATGGCAGAACAGCAAGTAGCTGGGGAATACCACTTCAACATGCTCTGATGGTTTTTGTAACCTGAATATTACTATATATTGTGATTGAATACTTTGCAAAGATGGTTTATTGTTTTTAAATATTTACAATACTTTATTAAAACTTTTTAATGAACAACGGAAAATATATATTTTTAAAAAAAATATGAATTTTTGTTAATTGCTTTGAAAATCCCAATTATGAGGTTTATATTATACATACCGGTACTTAGAGGGATATGGGAATTACACTCTTAGTCACAGGAGCTTCCTTTTTCATATCAGGATCTCTAAGCCCAGTAAATGGGTTTTCCACTTTAGCCATTGATCTATCTGATGCCTTCTTGACCTTTTGGAAAAATTGGTTGGTATAAGATAAACTTAATGGCACCCAATGGTTTCTGTGCCTTATTTTCCCCTATTATGATGTGATTTTGTGCCTGGGTGCAGCCTGGCATTAAGTGCTTATTGTTTCTTTTCCTTATGAAGTATTTTATGTTTGTATTCTCCTGTGGGTCATGTGCTTGTTTTCTTTATGGGTTTACCTCTTGCATCACCTAAAAGTCAAGAGTTGAACTCCTCTGTTATCTATGTGCTTTTGAATCTGTTTGTCTGAATATGGTTGACATCATGACAAAACACTATATAAGGATCACTGAAAAGCTACTAGAAATGTTACACTGGCAACACCTCCACCACCCCTAAGATTAATACGGTTGAAATGAGCACCCCTAATGTTGGTAGGGTTCAAATAAGCAATACAGTGGCCATATTCACCCACAATTTTCAAAAAGTTGCCCTGGTGCACTTTGGCACTAGGAAAAATGCAGTGGAATCATATTGACATGCCCTGTAAAGGATACCCCTACTTATGATATCCTAGGGGCCACATTTTGTAGGGGCCATGTAGTATTGCTGAGATAGAAGGGTGGAGGTAAATAAGCATGGGCCAGGTTACAGAACTGCGGAGAACCATAAAAACGGTCTCTGGCTTGCAGTTAAAGTAGCCTTTTAAGTAGTCTTTTGTAATCTTTTCAACTATGCAACGTGCAATGCTTGCACCTGTCACATCCTGAGCAAAATGAAGCTTTATACTTTAGACTCTTTTTTGTAATGATTTTATAAAATACATTGCAAATGTTCAGCATCAAATTTAATGAGACTAAAAAGTTCCTCTCTCTGTTAAATGTAAAGTATATGTGAAGCCACAATGAAGTTCTGTGACTCAATAAAAACTTGCATTTAAATGATTTATATGGCTCACACTGCCCTTTAGAGTATACAATAAAATGTATATTATTTCTTGCAATACAGGAAACTGTAATAAAATGAGAGCTACATTTCAATGGCTTAAATATGAAGTGTGACGTGTGCAGTGTCACTAGTGGAAAATTTAAGTTACATCTCAAGTAGGGATGAGCTCTGCCCTGGGTTCATACAGGGTTAGGCAAACTTCAAAGAAGCCAATTGAAATCAATGGGAGCCGAATCTGCCAAGTGAAAAATGCCAAGATCCTGGGCTTATAGGCAAGGGGTTGTCAAAAAAAAATAGCACAGAGGGATTGACCAATACAAAAATAGTTTTTAAAAAAAATTATATTCAGCCAGTGATTTTTAAATGCCTAAAGTGAAACATTAAAGGGGTTATAAAGGTACAATTTTTTTTCCTAAATAGCTTCCTTTACCTTAGTGCAGTCCTCCTTCACTTACCTCATCCTTCGATTTTGCTTTTAAATGTCCTTATTTCTTCTGAGAATCCCTCACTTCCTGTTCTTCTGTCTGTAACTCCACACAGTAATGTGAGGCTTTCTTCCTGGTGTGGAGTGTCGTGCTCGCCCCCTCCCTTGGACTACAGGAGAGTCAGGACGCTCTCTACGTTGCAGATAGAGAAAGGGAGGGGGCGAGCACGACACTCCTTGGGGCAGCCATTAATCAATAGGTTAGGCTTGTTCGCTTATAGAAACTGGATGCTACTCATATTTAACTACTCATATTTAAGTGGCCATTACAGTACAGGCCCTCTAAAAATGCAATAGGTTGTCAGAAATCTAGACACGTAATTTATGCTCCTTAAAAGTCCAAAGGTGCTTTTTTGGATTTTGGGCCCCTCTATTCATCTAGGCTGTGAAAAAGTCTGGCGCATGGGGTTTCGCCATACTCAGGAGGCATACTCAGGAGACATAGCTGAATGTGTTTTGGGGTGCTATTATACGTATGCCTATGCTGTGTGTGAGAAATAACTTGTTAAAATTAGAACTTTCTGGAGAAAAAAATATTTTATTTCATTTCTTAATTTTCCCAAAAATCGTGACTAAAATTATAACTTCAAAAAACCCACCATGCCTTTTACAAAATACTTTGGACTGTCTATTTTCCAAAAAGGGGTCATTAGGGGAGGGTAATTTGTACTATCTTGGCATTTTGGTGTTTTTTAATTTATAGTATCTCACAAAAGTGAAAATGTCCAAATCGGGCCCAATTAGACATTTTCCCTCTCCGGTGTCATGTGACATGTTACAAGGTCTCAGGTGTGAATAGGGAGCAGGTGTGTTAAATTTGGTGTTATCACTCTCTCATACTAGTCACTGGAAGTTCAACTTGGCACCTTATTGCAAAGAACTCTCTGAGGATCTGAAAAAAAAGAATTGTTGCTCTACATAAAGATGGCCTAGGCTATAAAAAAGATTGTCAAGACCCTGAAACTGAGCTGAAGCACAGTGGACAAGGCCATACAGGGGTTTAGCAGGACAGGTTCCACTCAGAATAGGCCTCGCCATGGTCAACCAAAGAGGTTGAGTGCATGTGCTCAATGTCATATCCATAGGTGAAATAGAAGTATGAGTGCTGCCAGAATTGCTGCAGAGGTTAAAGGGGTGGGGGGGGTCAGCCTGTCAGTGCTCAGACCATACGTCGAACACTGTATCAAATTGGTCTGCATGACTGTCGTCCCAGAAGGAAGCCTCTTCTAAAGATGATGCACAAGAAAGCCTGCAAACAGTTTGCTTAAGACAAGCAGCCTAGGACATGGATTACTGGAACTACGACCCTCTGGTCTGATGAGACCATGATAAACTTATTTGGTTCAGATGGTGGCAAGCGTGTGTGGTGGCAACCAAGTGAGTAGTACAAAGACAAGTGTGTCTTGCCTACAGTCAAGCAATGGTGGTGGGAGTGTCATGGTCTGGGGCTGCATAGTGCTGCCGGCACTAGAAACCTACAGTTCATTGAGGGAACCATGAATGCCAACATGTACTGTGACATACTGAAGCAGAGCATGATCCCCTCCCTTCGAAGACTGGGCCACAGGGCAGTATTCCAACATGATAACGAACACAAACACACCTCCAAGATGACCACTGCATTGCTAAAGAAGCTGAAGGTAAAGGTAAAGGCGCATCTGTGGAGTATCTTCAAACGGAAGGTCTCTAACATCCTCAAGCTCTGTGATGTTGTCATGGAGGAGTGGAAGAGGACTCCAGTGGCAACCTGTGAAGCCCTGGTGAACTCCATGCCCAAGAGGGTTAAGGCAGTGCTGGAAATTAAAGGTGGCCACACAAAATATTGACACTTTGGGCCCAATTTGGACATTTTCACTTAGGGGTGTACTTAGACTTTAATGGCTTTGTCTTGAGTTATTTTGAGGAGACAGCAAATTTACAAGATGTACACTCACTACTTTACATTGTAGCAAAGTGTCAATTCTTTAGTGTTGTCACATTAAATGATATAATAAAATATTTACAAAAATGTGAGGGGTGTACTCAGGGGGAGCATGATGAATGTGCTATCTCTATTACGAACGCTACATTTACCGAAGGTGCACTCCCGTCTCATACTTTATTCTGAGCATGCGCGCGTTTATAAGCATACACACGATCGTGTTTCTTGTCGTAAACCAGCCCGACGAGAAACACGACAAGGAAATTGAGACTCCCAACGAGAAAAAAGAGGACATGTTCTCTTTTTTTCTCATCGAGATCCATGATAGTTTTCTCGACAAAAAACATACACACAACCGTTTTTCTCTGCAAAAATGCTCTGCCGGCATTTTTCTAGATGGATTTTGCCGAGGAAAACAGTAGTGTGTATGAGGCCTCACTGTAAGACCACCAGTCTTAAGTGCACTGTCACGTTCATGGATATATACAAATCTAGATAGACGTTTTCTAACAGTTTGACACCCTATCTTATATGGTTGACATGTTCATATAACATCACAAAAAAACAGCTGTTTCCATTCTTTACAAGCGGAATCCTTCTTTTCCTATTGTTATGCTTTGCCAGAGTTTGATAAATTGGACATTACAGGCACCGTGGTTTGTTCTTGGCTATTCCCACTATGGGAATCCACATATCCTTCCCTCACATAGTACATGTTTGGCTACTTGTCTCCGATGTAAAAAATGTAAGAAATGTGAAACGTGTTGGTGCTCATTACAAGAACAAGGACGAAGCAGCAGAAATGGTTTTACTGAACCTAAATTATTTACAGCATTATTTATTGGAACACAAAGTAAGTATAATTTTTAGTTAAACAAACTTAAGTATAAATGAATTCTATTAGAAGAGGCATACAACGTGTTTGCATTATTATCTCTACATTATTTCCTTACAGTAGTTTAAGTGGGTTTAGCTGAGCAAGTTTGTAAGGCGCTATGTGTTGAAACTAATGTATTTATGTATTAAGCTTTACACACATGTGGTTCCCATTCATCTTAATTCAGCTCTTAGGAATGTCATCTGGGAAGCTATATTTACATTTTTTTTACATTGGAAATGTTTGCTTTCCTTTTAAGGTTTACCAAATGTCAAAACAATTTAAAATGTAAATACTTTCAAATGTTAGAGTACTTGGATACTGTATGAATCTGCAGAGCAATGCTGTCCAGAATAAAATTAGATTTAGTGTAGATTATTTTGTAAATATGACCACGCCAAGAGCAAAAAATTTACATTTCCAGCATAATAGAGTTTAACTAAAGAATGCATCAGTGCAATGTCAAATTAGATTTATTTGCATGCTCTATTAGTATCTTTATAACCGACTGCATTTACCTTGTAAAGTTAATGTATGAAATATAAAAAAAAGGAATTTAAAAGACCAAAGTAGTGTGCTAAAAGGAAAACAGTAACATAAGAAATTAGTAATCATGCTGTTCTTTTGTGCAGTTCAATAAAGGGTATAGAATTTCAAAAATTTACTGCTATAGACAGATATATTTTTTCCATGCGTGCCTGTATTAATGTGGAAACATTTCTTGATCACATGTATATTATAATGTCAGTTTGACTGCACTATACAGAATGTCAAGTGAAGACATAGCAGTGGTTATACTTGGAACTTATAAGCTTTCCATGTCATGTTATACTGTAGAACCAAAATTTCACAAAACTTTTGTTTCATTCTTTCGCAAGGTAAAAAATAGATAAAACATGAACTATTAAAGACTTTTATTTTTCATTCACTTTTTTGAGTGAGGTTCCATTTAAAGGGATTGTGAAGGATTGTTTCTGCATTTAGGTGCTCCTGCTCCTTTTTTGGGCGACAACCTTCACCCGATTTTCAAAAGGTGCGCTTTGTTGTCGACAAATGTGAATAGGGAAGCCCGATGAAGTGAATAGGTTGCCCCTTAGGCCCCGTACACACGGTCGGACAAAACCGATGAGAATGGGCCGAGGTTCAGTTTCATCGGTCCAAACCGACCGTGTGTATAGCCCATCGGTCTGTTTTCCTTCGGTCCAAAATTTGAAAACATGCTTCAAAACCGAACCGATGGACCGCTGCCCGATCGGTCCAAACCGATGGTTAGTACAGAAAAGCATCAGTTCAAAACCCACTCATGCTCAGAATTGACGCATGCTTGGAAGCATTGAACTTCGTTTTTTTCAGCACATCGTGTGTTTTACGTCGCCGCGTTCTGACCCGATCGGTTTTTGAACTGATAGTGTGTACACACATCAGACCATCAGGCCACTTCAGCGGTGAACCGATGAAAACGGTCCGTCGGACCATTCTCATTGGTTTGGACCGACCGTGTGTACAAGGCCTCACACATAGAGCAGCTCATTCATTTCAATGGGCTGCCCTATTTGCGTTTGTCGCCCCAAACAAGCCACTGCTCCTTTTTGACCGACAAGTTTCACAAGATTTTTAAAGGGTGCACAACCACTTTAAATATATATGCTCATATTGATGTTTGCAATGTGACCACATTTCTTTTCTACATGTTATTGAGGATTCCGAGACCTGATGAGCCCTGCTGCACCACAATCTGAGCTGTCATCCATTACCACTCACATCCTCTCCTGTGATATATCCCACAATGACTTTCACTAAGGCTGCAGATTGATGTATTCCACCCTGATCTATGCCACTGGAACCAAGACTCCATAGGAGTACTGGACTCAAAGCCTCTCTCTTATACCTTATGTTTCACGCCAGCCGAAAGAGTCAACTGGCAACAACCTGGACACCCCCGCCCATTCTGGGCCAAATCATCACCCCTAGCTCCAAAGTCAAAAGTCTCGGGGTCATCTTCGACACCTTCATGACAATGGACGCACAAATAGGGTCAGTAGTCAGCGGAGTGCACCATTTGTTGCGCCTACTACGCAGACTTATTCCATTTATTCCCAAAGAAGACATAGCAGTCGTGGTGGGAACAATCGTGAATTCCAGACTGGACTATGCTAACGCCCTTTACCTCGGACTCCCAAAGTACCAAATCTCCCGTCTGCAAGTCGTTCAGAATACGGCCGCCAGACTGGTGACTGGGAAAAAAAATGGCAATCAATCTCACCTTCGCTGAGAACCCTTCACTGGTTGCCAGTAAAAGACAGAATTGCATTCAAAGCACTCTGCCTGACACATAAGTGCATCCATGGGAAGGCTCCGCAATATCTTTGCGACAAGATAGAACCTCACAATTCGAATCGCGTTCTGCGATCCACCGACCAAAATCTGGTCAGGGTACCAAAAACCAAATACAAGTCCAAAGGAGAAAGAAGGTTTGCTTTTCAAGGTCCGAGACTATGGAACGCTTTGCCAACCAGCATTCGGTTGGAGGAAAACCACCTGACTTTCAGAAGACAGATCAAAACTCTGCTCTTCTGATGTCATGAGACACGAACAACTAGCGCCCAGAAGCGATTCAGTTCGCATGCGCCGCGCTTTATACGTTTTTCATTCATTCATTCATTCATACCTTAAAGTTCCCTTCTCATCGTGGATCCTCATTCACGGAATTAAGGTTTGATGAGCCTGTACTTAGAGCGCAATGAGACTCTTTTTTCTTGAGACAAAAATCACGCCGCGTTTAGAGTGCCATTTAGAATGAATGGCACCCTAACATGTGTCACACGCTTTGCAGCAATTGCATCACAATCTGGAATCACAGGAAGAATGGTATCAATTATGCCTGCGATTCCAAATAGCTTAGTGTGAATAGAGCTTTTGAGACAGAGGATCAGACCCTTGATATATATAAAGTATATTTTGTTCACCTAACATGTATACCCATTTTGTACACCTTGGACCAGCTACTTCTTGCTGCTGTGGCTTTATCTCAACAAAAAAGATCAGGCTGCAAAGTCTAACCTTTCCAACTACTAGAAGCATCAGCACTAGAGCTTCTTCATATTCTTCAAGAATGGTATCAATTATGCCTGCGATTCCAAATAGCTTAGTGTGAATAGAGCTTTTGAGACAGAGGATCAGACCCTTGATATATATAAAGTATATTTTGTTCACCTAACATGTATACCCATTTTGTACACCTTGGACCAGCTACTTCTTGCTGCTGTGGCTTTATCTCAACAAAAAAGATCAGGCTGCAAAGTCTAACCTTTCCAACTACTAGAAGCATCAGCACTAGAGCTTCTTCATATTATTAATTTTTCTCCCTACATGGTCCAGTGTGTTGTGTTAATGTGAGCATTGCCTAAGGATGGATATGGATAAATCCTACAGTAATAAGTACCATTCATCAGACATTGACTGACAATGGTATACTATACTCCCTCCACACATTCTGACACCTACATCAACAGAGTAACTCTAGCATGCCTAGCTACATCTGTATTATTTCCCATAACAACTGTTATTGCAATCATTTAGGTGATGCTTTTCACTCGCTATTTTCTGACAGCCAGTACCGCAACTTTAGACTCCCCTGGTTACAAATGTCAGTAGCTGCATGTGTAACTCAGAAATATCACCTTCACACAAAGACACATTTTACATCATGTAACTAAACACAGCGTACATTTGAGGGCTTAATAATAAGTACACTCCAATCACAACTGAAAATTAAAGAACGCTAAGCTCTGGCTTAAAAAAATATATAGTCAAGTTTTTTTGTTTACAAACGATTTTATTGTAGAAAAGGTCAAGGTACAAAAAAATAACAATGGTGGTACAGGAATGTATACAAGTATCATTGACGGTGAACATTGTATAGGAAGAAAGGGTTATGGTTAGTAATAGTTAAACTTGAACCAGAAGTGTGGTGTCCCAGAGAGACCATTTTTTTTTTATACTGGGGCATAGAATCATATAGCGTATGGTGAATTCTCTCTGAGAGTTTGATGTTTGTCATACGGTTGAGAATCTGTGGCCAGGGTACCAAAGTGGAGCGCCAATTAAAGGCTATGGCCCAATGAATGGAGGTGAGAAATGTGTGGATAAGCCTTGTGCTAGATGTTGGAATATCCTGAATAGGGGAGAATAAGAGGCAGATTAGGGGTGTGAGAGGGATCCTATGGCTGGCCTTGTCAATCACAATGCTGGCCTTGTGCCAAGTGTCCTTTTAAATGGGGACAATCCCAAAATATATGCAATAGCGTACCATGGGCGGGACATCACCTGAAGCAGAGTGGAGACAGTGAAGGATAAAATGTATTAAGTTTAGCCGGTGTAAGATAACATCTATAGAGCAATTTAACCGCTGATTCTCTGATAGATGTTATTTTAGTACATCTATGGAGGTTAATGAAAATTGCTCCAGAGTAAATGAAGTATTTAAATCCGATTCCCATTGTAACATGGGATGCGACTTCTCAGGCATGTTTGTTTCATTCAAGCTTATATTTATTCTGGAGATCAAGCCCCTATCACGAGGGGAGGAGATACAAATTTGTTCTAATTGAGTATAAGGGGGGTGAGGTGTAAGTGAGTAGTATTTCTGATAGAATTGTCTAATTTTTGTATAGTTTTCTAATTCATTAAGAGACAGGTCATATTTTGTTTGTAGATCGGAGAAAGTGAGAAATGAGTTAAAGTGAGAGAGAGATTTTAAATGAGTTAGGTTACGCGACTTCCAAACTGTTAGTAAGTTTTGATTTTGAGCACTAACTAGGGGGGAAAAACGCGGGGCACCTAGAAATGATGCCGGGGGGGAGTGTCAGAAGATAGTTTAAAATTTGGGACCTGTCTGATCCATAGTTGGAGAGAGTGGGCGACAATACGGTTTAAGGTTCTTATTTTTTGTGGTAGGATGGTTTTGAACCAGAGGAGTCCTTGTAGGTTGTAAGGTAGGATAGATTCTTCCTCGAACTGAAGCCAAGGAATTTGGAGTGAAGGGGCATACCATTGGGCTAATTGGGTAAATCTGGCCGATAAGTAATAAAGCCACAGGTTTGGGATGCCAAGGCCACCTTTTAAATGAGCTCTAAACATAAGAGAATAACTAAATCTAGGTTTCCTCTTCTGCCAAATAAATCTGTAAGGCCCCATACACACGACCGGATTGATCCGCTGAAACTGGTCCGCCGGACCAGTTCCAGCAGACAGATCCGATCGTGTGTAGGCCCGAGCGGACAATTGTCCGGCGGATTGGACAGTTTCCAGCGGATAAAAATGTCTTAGCATGCTAAGAAATCTGTCCGCTGGAAACCTGTCCGTCGGACGTGTTCGGTCGTCTGTACAGACTCACCGGACACGTCCGACCGACCGCCATCCCTCGCATGCGTCGTACTGATTCGACGCATGCGTGGAAGCATTGAACTTCCAGGGCCGCGCATGTCGCCGCATCATCGTCACGGCGACGGCGCGGCCACGCCCCGCGTATTGTTTACGCGCGGATTTCTGTCTGATGGTGTGTACAACCATCAGACAGAGATCTCCGGGCGGACATGTCTGCTGAAAACGGTCCGGCAGACCTTTTTCAGCGGATTATCCATCCGTGTGTACGGGGCCTTAGTCTCTCTTTGTAGTGAATCTAGTGTTTTTTTAGGCAAAATAAGAGGAAGGGCTCTAAAAAAGAAAAAAATCTTGGGTAATATCATCATCTTTACAGCGACTATTCTGTCCGAGAATGAAATCTGGTATGATGACCAAAGTTTAAGTACATTTTTAATATTGTTAAATAAGGGAGGATAGTTTGCTTGGTATATAGTGTTATACAGGGGTGTAATCTGGATACCTAAGTATCTAAACGAATTGACATGCCAATTAAATGGGAATTTATCTTTAAGTGAGGCTATTAAGGTTAAAGAGATATTAATTGGTAAAGCTGAGCATTTCGATAGATTTACACCCAGACCTGTCAGGTCATGGAAGATGTCTAGAGTTTTAGTTAGATTAGGTAGGGAGATAAGAGGGTCAGTTATGAACAGGAGAACATCATCAGCATAGAGACTCAGTTTGTATTCCTTGGGTCCTTTAAAATATCCTTTGATGTCTGTATTGTTTCTGATAGCACAGGCGAGGGGCTCAATTGCGAGGGCAAAAAGTAAGGGGGAAAGGGGACAACCCTGTCTAGTGCCTTTCGTCAGGGGGAAAAAGTCAGAGTTATTGCCTGGGAGTTTGATGCGAGTTTGGGGGTTATGATAGAGAGCCTTAAATCCATGGAGGAATTCATTCATGATACCATATTTGGGGAGTAAAGTGTCAAGATATGACCAGCTTACACTGTCAAAAGCTTTATGTATATCCAGACTGAGCAAAAGTGTGGATTTGGAGTGTAAGTTGGAGTCCTGAATGATATTAGCGGTCAGTCGTATGTTGTCCGTTATTTGTCTGTTAGGAATGAAGCCCGTTTGGTCAGGGTCCACTAATGGGCAGATTACCGCAGATAATCTGTCTGCCAAGATACGGCCAAATATTTTTAAGTCATTGTCAATAACCGATATTGGGTGGTAATTTTGGGGGGTGGAGTGATCTTTATTTGGTTTGGGAAGCAAGGACATGTTAGCCAAAAGCATCTCGGGTGGGAACTGGCCACCCTGTAAAACATTATTAAATAATTTAGTAAGGTGTGGGGTAATGGTAGAGGCAATTTTTTTATAATAAGATGTGGAAAAGCCGTCGGGGCCTGGGGCTGTGGATGTCTTTAACATTCCAATGATTCTGTTAACCTCCATATCTGTACAAGGGGCATTAAGGGAATCAATTTGATCACTAGTAAGAGTGGGCAATGTAATGTCATTAAGCCAGTCTAGAGAGGATTGTTTAGGAGATGATTGGGGTGATGAAAGAAGATTTTTATAGAAGTCTGTGAACAGTTTCATGACCTCTTTGGGATGGGACACCATGTTTCCAGCTGAGTTCCTTAATGTGTATGTGTGGGGAGGTTTCGTAGATTGATTTAGCTTTCTGGCGAACATGGTGGAATAAGAGTTGCTGTTGAGGAGGAATGTAGCTTTTGACCATCTGAGAGCTTTTTCAGTGTCAGATGTTAATAAAGTCTAAGGAAGTGCATTTCTCTTGGATCTGTTTAAGGAGATCATTAGATGGATTTTGGCTGTGTCTGTGATATAAGTGGTCTAGCTCTTTCGTGAGGGATCTAATATCTGCAAGCTTGGACTTATTTTTGATAGAGGCAATGTTTATCAAATGGCCTCTCATTACCGCTTTATGTGCCATCCATATAGTTGCAGGAGACAAGTCGGGTGTTACATTATGTGTAAAATATTGCTCAAGGTGAGATAGAATTTGTTGATTGCTTGATGGGTCTGTGAGCAGCGAATCATTCATCCCCTAAGAGTGTGGTGTATTGGCTAGACCTATGTGAGAAGTATTAAAGGAGACTATATGGTGATCAGACTACGGACATGTATGGATATCAGTATTGGAGGAATTGGCAAGCAGGATTGGGATGCAGAAGATGTAGTCAAGACGGGCAAAGCTATTATGAGGATGAGAGTAGAATGTGTAAGACTTGATGCCAATGTTGTAGGCTCTCCAGGTGTCTACTAATTGGTGGTTATAAAATGTTCTGTTCAAAGATTTGGGGAAAGCCTTGGTGGATGGGACAACTATGCTCCTGTGTAGAGCTGAGTGAACCGCTAAATAAAAATCACCACCCACTACAAGATGAGTGGAGTGATAATTGTCTAATGTTTCTAAAAATTTGTTGAAAAAGCTAGACTGGGCATCATTGGGAGCGTACACAGAGGCGATAGTGGTGGAACGTCCCTTAATTGAGCCTTTCAGAATCAAATAATGGCTGTCTGGGTCCTTAAAGACATTTTGAACATCAAAAATCACAGAGTTCCTAACATATATAGCAACACCTCTAGATTTAGTGTTGTATGTAGTTCAATAAAATTGATTGTAACTTTTGTCAAAACATTTAGGGTGATTATCTGATGCAAAGTGTGTTTCTTGCATCAAAATTATATCTGCGCCCAGCCTTTTGTAATGGCGAAGGGCCTTCTTTCTCTTTTGGGGTGAGTTAAAGCCCTGGACCTTATGGGAGATCACCCTGAGACCCATTGTATTAGTATTAAAGAACAATGGCAGTTATGAAGTAGTGGTGTATGGTCGCGAAGACCAAGGACTAGCATAAAGTGAAATAGATTTGGTAGTAATATTATGATAAACAACATTGACACTATAAATGAAGGATTACCTGTGTTGGGGGAAAATCTAGTGACAACCGTGATACTTTCTGAATATCCACATTTACAAAATAACAGATAAGTATAGAACCACATCGCTCCGACGTACTACGCTTGGTATACTAGAAACATTTTGTTTGACCCTTTTAAAATTTTGTAAAAATAGAATATTTCACTGAAAATATGGAAAATATTATAAAAAATATGGGGGTCAGGGTGAGGAGCACTACCTAACCGAAAAAAATATTGAAGTGGACAATGTCGTCCATTACTCACAAATGGAACCTCCACCATTATGACCATGCAAAGCAGAATCAGTAGCAGAGATGTTTCCACTGGATGAATCATGCTTTAGGAGTCCTTTGTGAGTGGGGGAACAAACAAGCAGAGGCGGAGCAGAACAGCATCAGCGAGGATTCTATAAACAAAAATATAAGTGCATGCTGTAACCTATCAGACATATTATTAAAGTATAGCTCAATTAGTAAATTTTCAAGCAATCATTTTTCAGGAACTGTAATTACCTTTCCCTGAATCATGTAAAAGGCAAAAAAAAAGAGAAGAAAAAAAAAGGAGGATCCTTGCATATATGTGTAAAAGCATACTGTAACTTGTTGAACATATTATCAAAGTGTAGATCGGCAGTAAGCTTGGTGCTGTCGATCAAACTGTCAATCAAACTGTCAATCAAACTCAAAACTGTTATAACTTTTTCTTAAGTCTTGCAATAATGCAAAGGGGAAGGGGAAAAAAAAGAGAAGAAAAAAAAAAAAGGGGGGATCCTTGCATATATGTGTAAAAGCATACTTTAACTTGTTGAACATATTATTAAAGTGTCGATCGGCAGTAAGCCTGGAGCTGTCAATCAAACTGTCAATCAAACTTAAAACAGTTAGAACTTTTTCTTAAGGGAAAAAAAAAAGGGGGGAGAAAAGTTTTCCAAACAAAAAACAGGGAAAAATTGTTGAATGAGAGCGCTTTGTGTATGAACGCTCATGCGTCTAGATTTCTGAGTGGTTGTGGCCATCTTCTTTGATCACGACGCGTAGCTGGGGTGGTCCAGATAGGTGAAGTATGGGGAGTAGAGGGAAGTCTTGCATCAGCTCTCGGATCTAAAAGACCCAGTTTCATAAGGAGATCCTTGCCTTCTGAAACGCTATAGACCGTGTAGGTGGTACCATTGTGGGGAACCGTTAATTTAAATGGGAAAGACCAGCGGTACCTAATATGGGCTGATTGAAGAACCAATGTTATCTCCTTCATTTTACGTCTTCTTTCTAGGGTAGCTTGAGAGATGTCCGGGAAAATTTGAATTTTGGTGCCATCCAATTCGATGTTGTGCATATTTCTTGATGCTCTTAAAATGTTTTCTTTTGTGATGAAATCTTTCAAACATAGAATGATATCACATGGAGGTTTGTCTAGGGGTGGTTTAGGACGCAGGGCCCTGTGAATTCTATCACACACAAAAGAGGATGGAGGTGAATCAGGAAGGAGATTGTAGAACAGCTTGGAGACTGCCGGCATCAGTTCGGTGACCGATTTCGGGATTCCACGAATACTTAGGTTATTCCTTCGGTTTCAATTGTCCAAATCTTCCACCTGTGATTGTAAGTATGTGTAATTTTCCGCTAAAAGTTCAAAGTCCTTCCTGAGGTCATTATGCGCAAGTGATAGCTTGTCGTGTTTGGTTTCCAGAACATCTGTGTGACCTCCCAGGGTTGCTATTTCTTGTGTGAGCGTGTTTGTTGTTTTTTGAAGTTCACATTGTATTTTGTCTACAAGTTTTTCATAAATCTTGGTTAAACTGGAGTCCAAATCTGCTTTTGTGATCTGAACGTAGGGCTCATTTTTATTTTGTGAGGAAGCAGATTTCTGCAAGAGGGCACTAGCAGATGGTGAGGACTGAACAGGCGATGAGCCGTTGCCTTTATGAGCCATTTTCTTCAGCTCCTTGTTGTGCAAAGAGAATGTAACCAGAGAGTGCTGATGCGCACGGCGGTTGTACGCCTTCTTGCCCGACGGCATGCACAGGTGTGAACTGTAAGGGTGTATGTGAAAGATAAAGTTAATTAGGGTGCTTTTCCCTTACAGTATGAGTAAAATCCTCTCTTAATCGATGAGGTGTTTATTAACTGATGGTGAACTGCATCGCGCCATGCCACTTAATTGTGAGTGTATCTTTCAGTACATTATAAATACATTATCTCGGGCAAAGGATTTGCTTTCATGCATTTAAGGGGCTGTTTGCAAACCAAAGAGGAGGTCCTGGGACACTGACAGGGTAAAGACCAGGTGCATATGATTTGCTGATCCACTAGACAATGGGGTGTAGCAATAAGGCCGCTCTTGAATGTGTCACAAACTGCAGCCCAATCCAAAGTAGTGAGGGGGATCTTAGGTGAGAGGTAGATTCAAAAGCTGGGTAGAATAAGTGTCACTGCTAATAGCTATTTTAGCCAAGAAACTGATCAGCTCCTGCTACAGTGTGGGTGGGGGTAGCAAGATGGCCTCTCCACTTATTCATGGGGGCAGTGGGTATAGCAATATGGCCACTCCACTCCACAGGGGTATGGGGATTTGGCCGTTTTATGGCAAGGCAGTCACTTAGAATAGCAGCATGGGGCACTCCCTTATCAAACGGGGTGTGTTGCTCTTGTTGTGAGGCTTGATTTGGGCTCAGGGGTGACGGGGAGGCTGCTGGTGCAAAAGTGGAGCAGCAAGATGGCCGCCGCATCACACCACTCACCTCCACATCAGAGCGCCGTCATCTGCAGGGCGCTCAGGGCGGTTCCCTGGATTGCTCCAAATTAACTCCCAGGCGTCAGGGGTACACCCCAGATGATCCTAGAGGGGGGGCCACCTCTCGTCCCGCAAGTCGCGGAATGCCAGCTCAGCGGATTCCCAGGCCACGAAGGCCTCAAGATGGCGGCGGGGGCCTCCGCGAATGCAGCCAGCTGCGGGATGGATTACACGCCGAGCGGCCGTCCCCAGCACAGAGCAAAGGTAGGGAGGCTCCGATGGTCCTGGAGGGGGAGATCTTCACTCGTCCCGCAGCTGCAGGACGCTGGCACCGTGGGTTCCTAGGTCTCAAAGGCCCCAAGATGGCGGCGGGGCCTCCGCAAGTGTAGCCGGCTGCGGCATGGATTTTGGGCCAAGCGGGTGACCCCGGAACAAAATGAGGATAGGGAATCCTTCAGGGGAGGCCTAGAAACCTGGATGGAGGGCTAGGTGGCCAAAATTCGAGACGCTGGCCCAGGATGGCTGTGGATATTCTCTGGGTCTGCAGAGCACTGATATATAGTCAAGTTTGCAGTCTTAAAGATGTTGTAAATTCAAAAGGTTTTTTATCTTAATGCATTCTAATGCCTTCTATGTGCAGCAGCCCCGCTAATACTTACCTGAGCCCCATCTCTGTCCAGCGATGTCCAGTGTCTCAGCCGCTCTTGCTCCTTATTAGCTGAGACACAGCGCAGGCGCCATTGCCTCTAACTTTTGTCAATTAAAGTCAGTTAAGGTCAGTCAGCCAATCAAGATAGAGGGACGGGGCCACAGCGCCATGTCTGAATGAAGACCTGAAGCTGTGACTCGGCTTGGATACCCCCATAGCAAGCTGCTTTCTGTGGGGTTACTTGACAGGAGGGAGGGGCCAGGAGCACAGAGACCCAAGAAGAGGAGGATCTGGCTGCTCTGTACAAAACCACAGCACAGAGCAGGTAAGTATAACATGTTTGTTACTTTATTTAAAAAAAACAGACTTAACAATCACTTTAACTCAAAAGAGTATCTTAGATTGCCCTCATCTTCCTCCAAATATCCAAACCCCCTTTTTTTAGCTGCTGTGATCTGACTCTTGTTAGGCCATATTCACACCTAGTGTGTTACGCCAAGAAAATTTATACCCAACATGTCACGCTTCAAAATTGCGCCCGCTCGTTGAATGGCGACCCTTATACCCTTAAAAATCTCCATAGGTGAAGTTTAGAAATGTCTACAGCAGGGGTGTCAAACTGGCGGCCCTCCAGCCGTTGCAAAACTACAAGTCCCATGAGGCATTGCAAGGCTAACAGTTACAAGCATGACTCTCACAGGCAGAGGCATGATGGGACTTGTAGTTTCGGAACAGCTGGAGGGCCGCCAGTTTGACACCCATGGTCTACAGGTTACCAGTTTTGAGTTACCGAGGAGGTCAAGGGCTAGAATTCTTGCTCTCAACGATTGCAGTGATACTTCAAATGTGTGGTTTGAACACCATTTACATATGTGGGTGCTTCCCACGTACATGTTCGCTTCTGCGCACAAGCTCAGCGGGACAGGGCACTTTAAATTATTTAAAAAATGTTCTTATTTATTTTACTTTTCATTTTTTATTTTAACACTGTCCTTTTAAAAAAAATTGGGTCACTTTTATTCCTATTACAAGGAATGTAAACATCCCTTGTAATAGAAAAAAGCATGACAGTTCCTCTTAAATATGAGATCTGGAGTCAGAAAGACCTCAGATCTCATATTTACACTAAACTGCAATAAAATAAAGAAAATTTCATTTGAAAAAATAAAAAAAAATTCTCCATTAAGATCATTGGGCAGAGGTGACATTTGACATTGCTTCTGCCAGTCAATGCTATGGAGCCGAATGGGGGCCATCTTCCCCTCACTTGGCTCCAGGCAGTGGACATGAGAGGATGCGATTGTCTCCGCCACTACTGGCGGGTCCGGTAAGCGACTGAGACTACCGGAGCACGGTAGGAAGGGGGCCCCACCCCCGATAAAGATGATTTTGTGGGGAATCCGCTATAGAGACCACTTTTATCTGAAAGCGGGCCGCCCACTAAAGAAGAGAATACCGAGGTTATGGCAGCTATCTGCTGCCACAACAACGATATTCCTCTTCAAAGAGCCGACATATAATGACAGCGGGCGGTCCACAAGTGGTTAACAACTTAAGGATCAGAAGATATTCCCCCTTAATGACCAGGCCATTTTTTTAGCACCAGTTTTTTGGTTTAGCGCAACTATAATTTTTTCCATTTTTTTTATCACCTCGGCGGCCTTTATTTTTTGCGCTATATACAAAAAAAGAGCGAAAATTCTGGGGAAAAAAGCAATATTTTTAACTTTTTTCTATAATAAATATCCCCCAAAAAATATAAATAAATATTTCTTCCTTGGTAAAAAAAAATGCAAAAAGCATATATCGATTGATTTGTGCAAAAGTTATAGGGCTAGATTCAGATACAATTGTGTATCTATGTGCCGGCGTAACGTATCTCAGATACGTTACTCCGCCGTAAATTAGGGCGCAAGTTCCGTATTCAGAAAGAACTTGCGCCCTTAGTTATGGCGGCGTAATGTATTTGGTCCGGCGTAAGCCCGCCTAATTCAAATGGGGATGATGTGGGCGTGTTTTATGTATATTAACTGTGACCCCGCATATTTGACGTTTTTTACGAATGGCGCATGCGCCGTTCGTGAAAAAATCCCAGTGTGCATGCTCGAAATTACGCCGCAAATCGTCAATGCTTTAGACGTGAACGTAACTTACGTACAGCCCGATTCGCGAACGACTTACGCAAACGACGTAAAATTTTCAAAACTCGACGCGGGAACGACGTCCATACTTAACATTAGCTACGCCTCATATAGCAGGGGTAACTTTACGCCGGAAAAAGCCTAACGTAAATGACGTAAAAAAATGCGCCGGCCGGGAATTACGTTTCTGAATCGGCGTAAATACCTAATTAGCATATTCCTTGCGTAAATATACGGAAGCGCCACCTAGCGGCCAGCGTAAATATGCAGCCTAAGATACAACCATATGGCTGGTGACTCGTGTTCTGATTGGATAGATTGATAGCAGCTCAGCCATTGGCTTCCGCTGCTGTCAATCAATTCCAATGATGCGGATGCTGGGGGGTGGGGCCGAGTCATACATTCAGGGGCTATGGATGCCTAATGAATGACTCGGGAGCGCGCCCGCAAGGTAACCCCCTCGGAGAGCGCTTCACCCAAGGGGTTATCTAGTGCGGGAAGGAGCCGCGAGAGCCGCCATGGGACCCCAGAACAGGTGGATCAGGCCACTCTGTGCAAAAGAGCTGCACAGTGGAGCTAAGTATGACATGTTTGTTATTTTATTTATTTTTTAATTGATCCTTTACAACCACTTTAACTTCATACATAGAAAACAGTATAGCTGTTTAAGTCTTCTGTTTTCTTTATCCAGAAATGGTTGTGTGATGGTAACTTCTCAATGGGGTTGAGATCCTCTGGGAATAGAGTGTTACCTTTGGCAAGCGCACAATTAGTTTGTAATGTGAGTGTTTACTTAGCTTAATAAGGCTTATATAAGGCTTGGTTCACACCTACAGGTGCGCCCGAGCATGCGCGTTTACTTACAATTGTAGCACGTTCCCGAGTGTTGCATGTAGGGCAGCCTATTCATTTCAAAAGGCTATTCTATGCGCAAGAAATGTGGATGTTCCTCTGCGTGTTTGGAAAGAGCTCAATGTTGCACACGTTCCAGGCATGCATAGATGTGAATTTAGCCTAAGAAGGAGCTGTGTTCACTTCAGCCTATCATTTTCAAATAAAAATACTGTTTTTCAATCTTCTTTTTACACAGTATTGGTTATTCAAAGTGAGCTTCACCTTATGCCCTAATCCACAGTAAATGAATATTTGCTTTGTAAAGCCTACCACACATTTACAAAAGTTGGGTAACTAAAGGAGTAGAGGAGTCTCAATTAACAAATCACTTGATGGGGTTGATTTATTAAAGGTGTAGAGACTGTTAATTTAGCAAAGTGAATGTTCATTTATCTTAGTAAATAAGGTGGACCTATGTTTACCGCAATCATCCAATTATGTAAAAGCAAACATTACAAAGCTTATGTGAACACTCATTTGGTAAGACACCACTGAGCATGATGAAGGTATGGTCACTTTATATACACAGTCATGTACAGTAAAAATTGAAGAAAAAAAAAATATTTTTGCTTTCAAATGATTAAATGATTGAACACATCATGACCTCATTCATTAAGCTAAGTGAACATTCACTTTACATAGTGAAAAATTCTTCGGGAGCATGTGACAGAGTTACATTTAAGTGCCAGTTAGCTTAGCATAATGAAGACATCATTTTTGAATGTGTTGTTGTCCTTCCTGATCACATTTTATATGTCAGTTAATTCCTCCTGACCTAAACTTAACCTGATTAAGAAACCTGCATTAAATGTATAAGATTCAATAAAAATGATCCTGTATATATAACCTCTGGCCTATACTGATTGCACAAATGACCTCTAACCTCACTACAAAAAAAAGCAATAACTATTGTGCATTTTAAAAAGACTGACACTTCACAATGTTCATAAAATAAACCCACTTCTGTTATAATACCTTATGTATTTTTAAATTGAGAGTTGTTGCTAATGCATGAACATGCTTGAATAAAGAAATATAATTTAAGGGATAGCTTAAATAAATTCATATCTGTGGTGTTTATACCTCTGGCCTGTAGATGTCACTATTTACAGTTGTTACATGTCGAAAGCTTTCTATACACTGTGCAATTTAGTTCCAGTTCCTGTTCCTGTTATGGTATACTCATGGCTGAGCTTGTTTTTAGGTGCCTAAACTTGTTAATAAAGTACTCTGCCACCCAGACTACGGGACTTAAAGTGGAAGTAAACCCATCCATTTAACTGTTTAAAAAAACAGTACATTTCCGGCATGTTCCGGGAATGCAACTGTCACATTGGTTGCGAGCTCAACCAAACTGTTAAATCTTCTAATGGCTGGTGTCATATCTGATCACATGTGCAGCATTATGGCAGTTGAAGATCAAACAAAGGCCAAGATGGCAGCTTCCTTGGCTAAAAATGATAGGAGGGTTTACTTCCACTTTAGCAATATCTAGGTTATAAATTATGTGCTTTATTCTCTGCGTATAAATTTAATGACTTTGTCCTTGTGTTGCAACAATTAGCTGATACATCAAAAGTGCCAACTTAAATCTGTTCTGTATAGGGATATTTTTGACGGTCTCTTTAAACATCAGCTGAGCCTCTGAAATTAGGTACCATCTTCAACAATTCCCCTATCAATCATATGAAGGAGTAGGAATTTCGAAAGATTTACTACATTGGATGTGCACCCAGTAAGCTCTCAAATTGTAAACCACAATGGAACTTCACAGAAAAAAAAATCTTTACATCTAGCCCATTCAGATTAGGTATTTTAATAAAGCATTCTTCTTTGTGTGCAACTGAAATGCACTTGATAAGCAATGGCAGATAAGCCCTAAAGGGTAAACAGCCTCCAAATAGGGTGTAAGACCTTTAACTGGGAAATATACACTATATAATTCTATATGCTCAATATTGATCCCTACAGACTAAGACTGGGATGCCATTAAAGTTCATGTGCGTGTAAAGGCAGGTGTCCCAATACTTTTGGTAATATAGTGTATCTTTAACAGGATAGTGGTAGTAATCCTGGGCAGATTAATAGACTTTATTGGGAACAACAGTATCAACCCCTACAGGATAAAAGTTGAGACAACTGACAAAGCTCCCTGCGCTTCTTGTTTCCGGGTCTTTTTATTTGGAGTCATTCACTGCAAGACCCTAACTCCTTCCTCCAAGATCAATCGGTTTTCTACATTCATAAATAGCCTCCTCTCATTTGAATCAAACCTTGCTATCAGAGCCAGTTCCTTTCAGCTTTATACTTGCTATACTAACACCCATAGGCAGGACCATCTTAATAGCATCACGGGCCCCTATGCAAAGTAATGCTCTGGGGCCCCTACAATGGAGACATTGCAGGTAAACAGACATCAAGTAGATAGGAGGTAGACAAACGGAGCTTCCCCTTTTGGGTGAAGCTCCGCATTAACTACATGAACAATCATTCTGTACAGCAAATAAACAGTGGGAAAATACTACATACATAAAGTACCCAAGCTGTCCTGTGCATATAATATATCTGCTAGATTGATGCCTCCCCAGCACTATGGCCCCTCTACACCTAGATATCCCCCCAGCACTCTGACCCCTCTACACCCCAGATATCCCCCCCAGCACTCTGACCCCTCTACACCCTAGATATCCTCCCAGCACTCTGACCCCTCTACACCCTAGATATCCTCGCAGAACTCTGACCCCTCTACACCCCAGATATCCCCCCAGAACCCTGACCCCTCTACATTCCAGATATCCCCCTAGCACTCTGACCCCTCTACACCCCAGATATCCCCCAGCACTTTGACCCCTCTACACCCCAAATATCCCCCAGCACTCTAACCCCTCTTCACCCTAGATATCCCCCCAGCACTCTGACCCTTCTACACCCTAGATATCCCCCAGCACTCTTACCCCTCTACACCCTAGATATTCCCCCCAGCACTGTAACCATATACCATAAGATACCCCTTGTATTGTGACCCCACTACATCCCTGATACCCACTACACTGTATCATCTCTACATCCCTGGTACCTCTAGCACTATAGCCACCCAAGCTACCCCAAGCATTGCTACCCCCTATGCACCCCAGAACCCCCACAGCTTTGTTTTCCCCTATACACCCTTGAAATCCCCCAGCACCGTTATTCTATCCATGTAGTACCCACTTTTCCAGTGGAGATACAGTGCATGTAAACTTTTGGCTCTGTGCCCACCTCTAGCACTGCACTCACCTATACAAATCAAGCGGGCAGAAGGAGGGGCGGAAGAGAGAGTATCCCTCCGGGCATTCCAAGCCTTTTAGTGCAAACAGTACTGGACAGCTGAGCTCAGTGTGACACCATTCACATTGCTACTTCTGCAGGTGGGCTTTCAGTGCTGCCGACTCAGCAGCTCCCACTCCAGCTCCTACACCGCAGCCTTTGAGTCCCAAGCATTCAAGCTGCATGGGGCGGTGGTCAGAGCATCACTGGCACTCTGGCCCTGCCCCTCCCTGCTGGCTGTGTAATAGGTATCATTCTGCACAGCATGGCGCACTGCTGCCAGGCTGCCTCCCCTGTGTATCCATCACTCTCAGTGCCATCATGGGGCCCCCGAATTTAGGGCAGTGTGGGCTCAAGGACCAGCTGCTTTGGGGAAAGTGTAGGGGCCCCCATGCAGTTGGAGCCCCTGGACAGTGCCCAGGTGTGCCCTCTCATTAAGACAGCCCTGCCCATAGGCGTGTGCAGCCAATTGCATTAGGATGTGCACCTCAACCAAAGCTCAAACACACGTGCATCTGTGTATATATATAAATATATATATATATATATATATATATATATATATATATATATATATATATATATATATATATATATATATATATATATTTTATATATATATATATATATATATATATATATATATATATATATATATATATATATATATATATATATACACACTTTTTTGTTTACAAAACATATAGTTTTGAATTGTATATGTAATTTATTTATATTGCGTAAAATATATAAATATATATATATTTTTTTTTAACTCAATATAAATAAATTACCTATACAATTCAAAACTATATGAGCCCTGGCTTGTCAGCAAAAAAGTGGGTATTTAATATATATATATATATATATATATCTATACTTTTTTCACATACTTTTTTGCTGACAGTGACAGGCCATGGTATGATTCATATGATCGATTAGTTGGTTGCCTTTTTTTTTTTGCTCCATCATTTGCACACTGGCACTGCCTGCCCTGCTCAGTGCTGTCTCATCTCGATCGAGCAGGCTGCAGCCACTTGCCTGTCGCTCTCCATGCTCTGCTAGTCCGCTGATTCTAAGGGAGAGAGAGACCGGAGGGGGGCAGAGTGCAGATGTACATTACTCCTCCGGCGCCTGCGGGACCTGAAGCCGGAACTATAGAAGCTGCATCGGAAAATGCTGCTGGGTTACTCCACGGCTGTAGTTCCTAGTGCTCAATCCTCCCACTCGCAGCACAGCTATTTTTGCCGGCCGGCCCCAGTAGTGGGGAATGTGAGCAACACAGGAAGGGACAGATTTGCAGGCAGTCAGCACAAAAGGTGTGAAAGCACAGACAGAGCACAGGGATGATTAGGGGGTGCCTGGACACACCCGGCACACCCCGTGAGCACGCCTATGCTAACACCAAAAAACTATAAATAAGATTTTAAAATCAGTAATGTAACTGTACAGCATAAGAGTCACTAAATATTATACCGAAAATTAACTTGTTCCAGGTCTCTCTTAAAGCCAAATTTTAGTGTATGCATATATTACCTTCCTGATAATACAGTATAATCAAGCAACTGATCAGCAGTTTGCACAGCTAAAGTCACCCAGTTGCTGCACATCTAAAGTAGGGTGACCAGACATCCCCAGTTTCTGCCAGAAGTGGCCGGTTCTGCCAGGAGAGAGCATTGGTAAAGATTTGTCAGTTAGTAAAAAACCGTACTGGGATGTGTTATTAGCTCTGCAAGGCTTCTTATTTCCCATGGCTCTCCCTGACCTCAGCTTGAGATATGGCAAAAATGAGTAACTTGGATATTTGGGATCCTGACTTGTATCACTACTGCTTTTTTTCTTCTTTTTTTTATCATATATTAAAAGCAACACTTAATTTGAATTTACACTAAGACATTATCAAACCTTATTTTGTGATTTCAAACATATAGTACTTTGGGGGATTTTCAGTAAAATGTTCAAAGTTCATAAATCTTTAGGTCTTTTCTATGCAAATGTTCTTGGTTGGTAATTTCTTATAATGAAATTTAATTAACATATGGATTTCTCAACTTTAAAGCAATAAACAATCACTCATCCAGCGCTTACGGTAAAAAGTTAATTCTATAATCACATTGAATAAAAATAACTGCTGCTATAATAAAGAAAAATGTATAAACAATAAGCCCTAGAAGTTCATAACATGTAATTCATAAGGCTAAAGCAGCGCTTAATAATTTAAAGCCACCCAAAGGTGATAAAATCCCCTGTGAAGGGTAAGCCCATAAAATGGTGGTATTCTTAAAGAGTGTTCATATGGGGTCTGGTCAGATGGATGATACCGCACCCTGTGATTCCACTTTGGTATTTGATTGGATCTAAATTAACCCTATATACCCTACAAACCTATGTATTGATTAGGATTTTGATGAAGTGATTTCTCTGCATGCCAAAGATCCATTCAAATACCAAAGCTGTTATTTCATATTGTTCTGGAGTTCATTTTGAGGGGAGTGGAATCGAATGGTGCCGTATCATCCATCTGACAAGACCCCGTATGAACACTCTTTAAGAATACCACCATTTTATGGACTTAAGCCTCGTACACACGACCGGGAATCTCGTCGGGAAAAAAACGTAGTTCCCGACGAGATTCCTGGCAAGCTTTTCTTACAAAGCCGAATGTACACGGCACATTCAAAAGAACCGCCGTTCTTTATATATATATATCTATACTTTTTTCACATACTTTTTTGCTGACAGTGACAGGCCATGGTATGATTCATATGATCGATTAGTTGGTTGCCTTTTTTTTTTTTTGCTCCATCATTTGCACACTGGCACTGCCTGCCCTGCTCAGTGCTGTCTCATCTCGATCGAGCAGGCTGCAGCCACTTGCCTGTCGCTCTCCATGCTCTGCTAGTCCGCTGATTCTAAGGGAGAGAGAGACCGGAGGGGGGCAGAGTGCAGATGTACATTACTCCTCCGGCGCCTGCGGGACCTGAAGCCGGAACTATAGAAGCTGCATCGGAAAATGCTGCTGGGTTACTCCACGGCTGTAGTTCCTAGTGCTCAATCCTCCCACTCGCAGCACAGCTATTTTTGCCGGCCGGCCCCAGTAGTGGGGAATGTGAGCTACACAGGAAGGGACAGATTTGCAGGCAGTCAGCACAAAAGGTGTGAAAGCACAGACAGAGCACAGGGATGATTAGGGGGTGCCTGGACACACCCGGCACACCCCGTGAGCACGCCTATGCTAACACCAAAAAACTATAAATAAGATTTTAAAATCAGTAATGTAACTGTACAGCATAAGAGTCACTAAATATTATACCGAAAATTAACTTGTTCCAGGTCTCTCTTAAAGCCAAATTTTAGTGTATGCATATATTACCTTCCTGATAATACAGTATAATCAAGCAACTGATCAGCAGTTTGCACAGCTAAAGTCACCCAGTTGCTGCACATCTAAAGTAGGGTGACCAGACATCCCCAGTTTCCGGGGACAGTCCCCATATTGAGGACACTGTCCCTGGACCAAGTCTGTCCCCAGTTTTGTCCCCGGATTGGATTTGAACAGGGGCTAGAGGCCTAGAGAAATTTCAAAGACAGTCAGTGCAGAATTAAAAAAATAAAAAATCTTGATTACACACCCCCGCTCCACCGCACCTACTAGCTTAGGGGGTGTATTTTTTTCCATCATCTGTGCCCCTTTCTGATGATCATGTGCTGGTCGGAGCGGAGGGAATATTTCTCAAGTTTTGGGTGCACGCCCATTCAGCTCCACTCACATGTTCTTATGCCTTGGCTCAAATCCCAGCCAGCCGCCTGTCTGCTTATCTCCTTGCCTTCCCTGGTGGAGTGATCTTCCTCCACTCCCCACCCAGTAGTAGCCGAGGCCAGGAGAGTGAGACTTGACAGGCTGTGGGGCAGGGGGCAGAAAGTCGCTAATTGCTGCCATTACTAGTAAAAATAAATATGTCCCCAGATTTCATTTTAAAAATCTGGTCACCTTAATCTAAAGGGGTTTCTGGGATGTCTTCTTTCATATAATGCTCAGAAACAGCAGTACAGTGCCTGTTGCCAGTCCTAAAGATCATGCCCACACATAAGAGCAGAGAAAGCGAATAGCTGTGAGAGGCGGCCAACAACAGTGCAGATTAGAGGGAGAGGGGATTGATGATGATTTAAGCCATTCAGACAGGAAATGAATGCAGACTCAAGATAGCTGCTGCAGCTTCACAGGATTATATTGTAGAGATGCAAGTTTGTAGGGAATTGAGAGTAATCAGTTTCAACACAGTAGAGGACTTCTACAAGTGTGGGGGAATAAAAGTAAGGCTGAAGTTCAACTTTAAAAGAAAAAGTTCAATGTTTTTGGGAAGAAACTAGCCAGTTAAAAGGAAATATGAACAGTGAACAAACAAATATCATGCCATGAACAAATATGGCTAACAGATATAGTTACTATGTTTCATGCTGCTACAAAATTAAATGTCTCTTTTAGGAATATTACTATGCCAAGTTAATTTCTATTAAAGCTGTACATCACAGCGAGTGTTTCAAAAGTTAGATGTAATATTTTATAATTATTGTGAGCAGGAAGGTTCAAATTCACTTGGAAGATTTCTTTACAAGCAACTTCACTGAGCTCATTCCCTATATTGACTGCCATAAATACATGAACAATTCAAATACAACTGCATAGCCCAAATGATATATGTATATATATATATATATATATATATATATATATATATATATATATATATATATATATATATATATATATATATATATATATATATATATATATATATATATAGAAGGGTGACTTAAAGAGACAACAAAATGTATGTAAAAGTCTCTTCAGAATCCGAACAGCAGCAACAGTGAGCCAAGCTAGCCTGGTAAGGTATGAGTTATACACTGGCTTCGAACAGTGTTCATACAAATGGGAAAACAGTAGCAATATGAAGGCAATAAAGGTGCCAAACTTAATAAATATAACTATGTTTTCTTGCTATCTTTTTTTTCCGGCAATAGTCATTTAAACTGAGCCTGACAGTTTGGAAAAGTAATATCAGATTCATGTACACTGAATCATTTCCACGTCAGGAAGTGGCCGGTTCTGCCAGGAGAGAGCATTGGTAAAGATTTGTCAGTTAGTAAAAAACCGTACTGGGATGTGTTATTAGCTCTGCAAGGCTTCTTATTTCCCATGGCTCTCCCTGACCTCAGCTTGAGATATGGCAAAAATGAGTAACTTGGATATTTGGGATCCTGACTTGTATCACTACTGCTTTTTTTCTTCTTTTTTTTTATCATATATTAAAAGCAACACTTAATTTGAATTTACACTAAGACATTATCAAACCTTATTTTGTGATTTCAAACATATAGTACTTTGGGGGATTTTCAGTAAAATGTTCAAAGTTCATAAATCTTTAGGTCTTTTCTATGCAAATGTTCTTGGTTGGTAATTTCTTATAATAAAATTTAATTAACATATGGATTTCTCAACTTTAAAGCAATAAGCAATAACTCATCCAGTGCTTACGGTAAAAAGTTAATTCTATAATCACATTGAATAAAAATAGCTGCTGCTATAATAAAGAAAAATGTATAAACAATAAGCCCTAGAAGTTCATAACATGTAATTCACAAGGCTAAAGCAGCGCTTAATAATTTAAAGCCACCCAAAGGTGATAAAATCCCCTGTGAAGGGTAAGCCCATAAAATGGTGGTATTCTTAAAGAGTGTTCATATGGGGTCTTGTCAGATGGATGATACCGCACCCTGTGATTCCACTTTGGTATTTGATTGGATCTAAATTAACCCTATAACCCTATGTATCGATTAGGATTTTGATGAAGTGATTTCTCTGCATGCCAAAGATCCATTCAAATACCATATTTCATATTGTTCTGGTGAGTTCATTTTGAGGGGAGTGGAATCGAGTGGTGCCATATCATCCATCTGACAAGACCCCATATGAACACTTTTAGAATACCACCATTTTATGGACTTAAGCCTCGTACACACGGCCGGGAATCTCATGGGGAAAAAAACGTAGTTCCCTGACGAGATTCCTGGCAAGCTTTTCTTACAAAGCCGAGTGTACACATGGCACATTCAAAAGAACCGCCGTTTATCACCATTCGGTGGCTTTAAATTTTTAAGCACTGGTTTGGCCTTATGAATTACATGTTATGAACTTCTAGGGCTTATTTATAAACATATGGATTTCTGTTAGAGAGTGTGTAGTGTCTGCATAGGTGTGCGCATACTATTGCATTAGGGTGTGAACCCTAAAAAAGTCAAGGGGTGCCACTCACGCTCCCGTTGGCCCAAATCCAGTGAACAGCCATTTGGGACCGCAGACTAGGAAGGAGCTTGCCTCAGCTCAAAGTATGCAAACAGTAAAAAAGATCATTCCATGCCACACACCCAACAAAACTCATAGGTAGTGATGGTAAGAGCAGCCCCAGCCCAGACTTCATCCTGCCTAATATGTTTCTCCATGCCCACAGGGCTTGGTCAAGGAGGTATTCTTACCATTGCTACCTATGTTTTTTTTAGATGTGCGGTACCTGGAATGATCCTTTTCCCTGTTTGCAAAACATGGACAGTGTCAGTTGGGCAGTGGATGGTGTCAGCAGAGCAGCAGAGCAATTCAGCAGGGGGAATCGGTGCTGTCCCGTGCACAAGCCTATGAGTGCCAATTATAGTTTAGGTGATGCTACAATTACAAAGTAACAAGGTCAGTTTGATAAGGTAGGTAGAATATGAAACTGCTTGTGTGTTTAGATGGCAGTTTTCAGGTAATGATTGAAAAGAATAATCAATGCAAACATGAAACATATGTAGGGCTATGAGAAACTCCATTATGATTTATTTGGATTAAAATTGGAAACATAAGTTACCCCTATGCAATTAAAAAAAGAAAATACTCTAACTAATAAAAATGATTGTGTATTCACTAAGAGAGTACAAAATGCAATGACAATGTGCATGTGTGTAGTCTGTTGTAAGCAAACAATACACAGGTTACTTAACCACTTCCTTACTGGGCACTTAAACCCCCTTCCTGCCCAGAGGACTTTTTGCGATTCAGCACTGCGTCGC
Organism: Rana temporaria; assembly: GCF_905171775.1. Classification (NCBI taxonomy): domain Eukaryota; kingdom Metazoa; phylum Chordata; class Amphibia; order Anura; family Ranidae; genus Rana; species Rana temporaria. Next base: position 156,626,056 of record NC_053492.1, read on the forward strand.
TTTAATTGACAATTGCGCGGTCGTGCGACATGGCTCCCAAACAAAATTGACATCCTTTTTTTCCCACAAATGGAGCTTACTTTTAGTGGTATTTGATCACTTCTGCAGTTTATATTTTTTGCGCTATAGACAAAAATAGAGCGACAATTTTTAAAAATATATATATTTTTTACTTGTTGCTATAATAAATAGCTCAATTTAAAAAAAACATTTTCCTCAGTCTAGGCCGTTACGTATTCTACATATTTTTAGTAAAAAAAAAAAAAGAATCGCAATAAGCGACTGGTTTGCGCAAAAATTATAGCGCCTACAAAATAAGGGACATAATTATTATTTTTTATTATTTTTTTTTACTAGTAATGGCGGCGATCTGCGATTTATATTGCGACTGCGACATTATGGCGGACACATCGGACACTTTTGACACATTTTTGGCACCATTCACATTTATACTGCAATCAGTGCTATAAATATGCACTAATTACTGTATAAATGTGACTGGCAGGGAAGGGGTTAACACTAGGGGGTGAGGAAGGGGTTAAATATGTACCCTATATAGTGGTCTAACTGTGGGGGAAGGGGGGTGACTGGGGGGGTGACCGATCTGTGTCCCTATGTACAAGAGACACAGATCGGTCTCCTCTCTCCCTGACAGCACGCTGTCAGTGTGAGAGTCGGCAATGAGAAATGATCTCATATGTTTACATATGAGATCATCTCTCATTGGCCGCACAGATCGCCTACGAAACGGCCACTCTGATTGGCCGTTCACGGTGATTGGCTGTGTCCAAGGGACACACAGTTTGACGGAGGAAAAACCTACTTTTCCATCCATCTGGTGGATCAGATCGGGTGAACACGGACAGACGGTCCGTGTTCATCCGATCGCCCCGTAAGGGAAAGCGGAGAAAAGACAGGGCGGTCCCTGCACAGTGTGCGGGGACCGCCCTGTCATCCGCCGGCTCAGCGGGGATCAACTGATCCGCCCCGTGTGAAAGGGGCCTTAACCTACACGGTTAAGGAGATATTTGCAGAAAACAGTGCACCGAGGTCTACGGCGTATGTGCGCCATAGACAACGGCGCAGGCGCACTGAGCGTCCCGGTTTTATGAATGGGTTCATGCCAGTCCTGTGCATGTGCGGGAGTGATGTCATCGCCGCTCCGGCCAGTCACAGCGCCAGAACGGCGATACCCAGAAGGCGCTCGGAGGGGACATGGTGCTGGCCGAGGAGGAAAACGAGAAGCGATTCGGGGGCTTCGATCTCAGGTAAGTCATTCATAATGAGCTAGTATGCTATGCATACTAGCTCATTATGCCTTTCTCTTGCAGGGTTTTTTTTTTAAGGAAAAAAAAGAGGGTTTACTTCCTCTTTAATATCGTATATTTCTTGCTTTTATTTATATTTTTATTTTTTTATATTAGGGATAGCCATATATGCATATTTGTTTATTTTTGCTGCATAGCTTCTTGAATTAGCGCACTTTATCATCGTTGCATATTATCAACAGTATTGCATATTATTGAATTTTTTGCCTTTTTTTTTGCTGCATAGCTGCTTAAATTTGCGCACCATTTTTTTATTATACTATCGAGCCCATTTATGAAAAGTCTATAGATATATTGAGATCTTATGAATGGCAGCGGCCATACACATATCCAAATTCATTCAGTTCTTGCTAAACCGGATGAACTTTGATCCATGTATGGCCAGCTTTATTTTTGCTTCTTTTTGGTCCCTTAAATATAACATTTTATTATACAGTAAAACCTTGGTTTGCGAGTATAATTTTTTCCAGAAGCATGCTTGTAATCCAAAGCACTTGTATATCAAAGCAATTGTTTTACAGGGTATAAAAGAGAAGAGAGGCACCTCTAAGTGTAGCAATAAGTTGCTAAATGTTGTACCTTCATTAAATGTAACCATATTGCTACACTTAGAGGCTACTCTCTTCTTTTTTATACTCAGTTGTGACATGACGCTACTCTTATATCAAGACATTGCTTGTATATCAAGGCAAAATTTATTAAAACATTTTGTTTGTCTTGCAAAACACTCTCAAACCAAGTTACTCTCAAACCAAGGTTTTACTGTATCCATAATACACCATAGAATGGTGAGTGTGCATTTTCACCCTGGATGGGAAGTGTTACTAGTTCAAATAAGATATGCACACCACTCAGGCAAATAGTAATAGGCTGGCTGCTGCAGGTGCTCACCCCGGCTCATCACCGACAATAGCAGATACACAAAAGAAGAAGATAGTCGCAAACCACAACGAAGTGGATGCCTTCAACGTCTTTATTTTTACCATGCCAGACAAGTATCACAGGAACATTTGTTGACGCGTTTCACACAAGCTGTTTGTGCTTGTTCCACAACAACAAGCATGAACAGCTCTTGTGAAAAGCATCAACAAATGTTCCTGTGATACTTGTCTGTCATTATGACAATAAAGATATTGAAAGGTATCTACTTCACTGTGGTGTATCTGGGAAATGTTACTGGCAGGATCACCAGGTGAAAATTAAAGGAAAAAAATGCTGCAATATATTTACATTTGTGTTCCTGAGTTTACATACCTTCAAGTCAAAAAGGACAACATCTGACCAGTTCCCATGCCATAGGTTACTGGACATTGCCTTTGATAGAAATTCAGCAGTATCTATAAACCTATTTACCGTATTTATCGGCAAAATTTGTTACACTTGGGTGCTTGCGGTGAACACAGTGAGAAAAAATTATATATGTAGCAAATTAGATTGTTACTGGTAATGATCCCAATGCCTCCTGAGGCATATAGAAGAGAACCCAAGTGATTGGTCCTGTGATTGGCTTCTCCCCCAGCATGTTATGGCTGAATTATTATAATCCAGAAAGAAAATCTACCATAGTGCAAAAGAAATGTACCATATTCAGTTTTAGGCATGCTCAGCTGTCATTCAGCATTCCATAGTGAGGGGATTGGCACAGCTTCCATTTTTTAGGGTGTTGGACAATGGCCTAAAAAATGTCTGCTCTGTCAAGATAAGCTATTTGGAAACTGCTTGTATTCTGTTATATCTTCAGTTTCTTATTTTAAAACAATATCCAATCTTCCATTAGACCACAGTTTTTCCTTATTCTTGCATGGGATGTGTTTTTTTAATCTACCATTACATTAATGATTAGGGCTTGATAGGCAGGGCTTGATAAGCAGGGGTTTCTGAACCTGTGGTCTGTGAACCCCATGGATGGGTTTTAGGGGGTCTGTGAGGGTCAGATAGAAATAACATTTATATTCACTATACAGCTCTCCCCTCGTTAAAGGAAATTAAAGAAAACACACCCTGCCACTGCTTATAGTGCCAACCACTAACCATCTCTTGACTCGTTGTTAGCCTATGTTTACCATTTAAGAGTGGTCATTACTTTTTTTATCTAAAGAAACGATTTTTTTGTTAAGATTGCTTACTTAATTCAAAGTTTGTGTATGTCACATATATATTAGGCAATAAAATTCAATAAAAGAATCTAAATATACTCATTGCATGCAAAATTGGGTCCATATAAATATATTTCTGGCAAGGGGGTCCATAGCCGTCATCAGAGTCTCAAAGTGTTCCCTAACTCAAAAAAGGCTAAGAACCACTGTACTAAGGGTATTTTGCATTTGCCTCTGCTATAATGTTCCAGATTATACAGGCATACCCCACTTTTAAGTACCCAATAGTGTTTATTTACTAAAGCTGGAGAGTGTAAAATCAGGCTCACTTCTGCATAGAAACCAATGAGCTTCCAGGTTTTATTACCAAAGCTTAATTGAATAAGCTTGGGTTAGAAGCTCATTGGTTTCTATGAAGAAGTGAGCCTGATTTTGCAGGTACAAACCCCATTGTGTACTTAAAAGTGGCGTATGCCTGTAACCACATCCCCAACCAAGACAAAGTTGTAGTCCTACTGGATGGATTTACACCTTAGAGTTCTAACAAATGTCATTGATCTGTGGACATGACATGACAGGAAAGATAAAAACACTTAATTTCAAGAGAGCACATTTTCCAAGGATGAGGGTTGCTCTCCAGGACTTAGACTGGGAGAGAATATTGGCATCAATGGGCACAGAACAGAAATGGGAATTCCTCAAAAAGACTGTTTGGGACCTCACTGCAAAGTATATTCCCATGGGCAATACGTTTAGAAGGCTAAAAATAAAACCTATGTGGCTCACGGTCAAAGTTATAAAAGCTGTAAGGCCCCTTTCACACTGGTGCATTTTTTGGACGTTTTCTAAAGCGTTATTCGAGCGTTATTAGAGCGTTATTCGAGCAAAGCCTCATCTGCAATCCCAATGTGCTGGTAAAGCACCGCTAAGACCCTAACGTTTTAGGGCTTTTTGCAGTGCCTCAGTGTGAAAGGGTAAGGCGTTTTTACAGCGCTTTCAATTCATTTTAATGGAGAGGGGCATTTTTGGAGCGTTTTTTTTCAGCGCCCAAAAGCTGCTCCAAAGATTAAGCTTGCAGGACTCAGGTCCATTATGATGCATGGAGAGCGTTTTGTGAGCGGTTTAGTAGCGCTATTTTTAACACTAAAATGCTGTAAAAACGATTCAGTGTGAAAGGGGTCTAAGCAAGAAAAGAAAGGAGCTTTTAAAAAATATAAAAATGAAGGAATACTAGTGTCATTTAAATGTTACAAAGAATATAACAGGATATGTAAAAAGGAAATCAAGGATGCAAAAATCCTAAACAAACTACAGATTGTAAAAGATAGTAGGACAAACCCTAAAAAAAATCTTCAAATATATTAATAGTAAAAAGGTCAGTTCTGGGCATGTAGGCCCTTAACAAAATAATCTAGAGTAGGTGACTGGGGACAAAGAGAAGGCAAATGTATTAAATACTTTCTTCAGCTCTGTGTATACAAAGGAGCATGGGGGAGCGCACGTCCATAATGAGGGTGGTAGTGACAAAGCCCCAAATGAACCACAATGGCTCAAAAGTGATATGGTCCAGAAATATTTAGACAGAATAAAGGTGGATAAAGCACCTGGACCAGATGGCATCCACCCACGGATCCTAAAAGAATTGAGCTCTGAAATTTCAAAGCCAGTGTATCTAATTTTTAGGGACTAAGTAATGACAGGAAAAGTACCACTGGATTGGCGCAGGGAAAAAAAGGGAAGAAAGTCTTTACCAAGTAACTATAGACCTGTTAGTATAACTTCTATAGTTGGGAAGGTACTGTAGAGATTATTAAAAGATCACATAGATGAGTTCTTGCTGGAAGAAAACTATTTAAACAACAGACATCATGGATTCATGAAAGACAGAAGTTGTCAGACAAACCTGATTTCCTTTTATGAGAAGGTAAGTAAAACCTTGGACAGAGGGGTGGCAGTGAATGTGGTATACTTGGATTTTGCAAAAGCTTTCGATACAGTTCTGCACACACGGCTCATGTGTAAGGTAAAGTCTACAGGATTGGAAATATCAGTTTGTAAATGGATAGAAAACTGGCTAAAAGACAGAATTCAGAGAGTAGTGGTTAATGATTCTTACTCTGAATGGTCTAAGCTTATCAGTGGTGTACCCCAAGGTTCAGTGCTGGGACCCTTACTTTTTATTTATCTTTATCTTTATAAAGATTTAATGTTGATAAATGTAAAGTTATGCACTTGGGGGCTAAGAATATGCATGCAGCATACATACTAGGGGGAGCACAACTGGGGGGATCCGTAGTGGAGAAGGATCTGGGGGTTTTGGTAGATCATAAGCTCAATAATGGCATGCAATGCCAAGCTGAGGTTTCCAAAGCGAGCAAAGTCCTTTCTTGTATTAACCTCCCTGGCGGTATGATTCTGTCTGGAATTACGTACCAAAAGCGGTACAATTATTTGCAAGGAAATTTGGAGTTTTATACTGTAGGCCTGTAATTTTTAGGAATAACTCACTTAAATCTGACCAAACAAGAATCTAATAGGCATCCCGAGTATGACATTTTTTTAAAAACAAAATTATAAATTATAATATAATAAATAATTATAAATAATTATAACAAATAATAATATAATTCTAATAAAAATTATTCAATAATGTAATCAAATCAAAATCACTGAAATTTTCTCAGTTGCAAAATTGTCGCTGTCATTATTTTTTTTTTTTATGACGAATTTCCCCACAAATCGCTATCGCACAATTCTGCAAGTGATTATAATTTATTATCGCTGTTTTTTAGCTGATCTAAAACCATTTTTGACATAAAGGGACACTTTTGGTTGCTATGGACAATCTACAGTTTGCAGGGAGAAAGAAAGGTTTTTATTATATAAAATGACATGTAGGGCACTGGGCAGACCACTAGGGACAAGGGGGTGTGTTTTTTTTACATACAGTACTTTAATCTATAAGATTACAGTATACTGTATGTACTGTGTTTGTTTACTTTTTTGAATTTGGCGCCAATCTCCGCTCCCCGTGCGTCATAACGTCGCAGGGAACGGAGATCGGCGGCACAAGAGGACGCTGTGTGAATCGAGCGAGGTCCCGCTCGCTCACACAGCGCGGTGACATCGCTGGATCCAGGACAAGGTAAGCCAGCGCATGCTGCAGGCTCTGCATAGCTTACCCCGAGCGTGACTCGGGGTTACCGATTTCAGCATAAAAAACCCACCCCGAGTCACGCTCGGGGATACCGCCAGAACGGTTAAGAGAGGTATGGACTCCAGAGAGAGAGATATCATTTTGCCCCTGTACAAATCATTAGTAAGACCTCATCTGGAATATGCAGTTCAGTTTTGGGCCCCAGTTCTCAAAAAGGATATTGGGGAACTGTAGAAAATGCAGAGAAGGGCAACCAAACTGATAAGAGGCATGGAGGAGCTCAGCTATGAGGAAAGATTGGAGGAACTGAATTTATTCACTCTGGAGAAGAGGAGAATAAGGGGGGATGTGATCTAGGGTGGAAACAACTAATCGATTAATCTACAACTAATCGATTATGAAATTAATCGATTACAATTTTCATAATCGATTAATCGGCCAGTAACATAATGGGGTTAAAAAAACTAAAATTTGCCTTTTATAGTACAAAAAAGCAAATCGCTACTGTAAATATTACTTTCACTGTACCACAGTAAAAAAATGAACCCCTTACAGTAGCGATTATTTGCTCTTTTTGTACTTATTTTGTTTTTTTTTAACCCCATTATGTTACTAAACATCTCAGGCCTGGGTTCACACCTCAGTTTTTTGGTGCTTTTTGCAGAAACACACTACAGTTCATTTATATGTTTTCCTATGAGACACGTTCACATCCATGATTTTTTTTCGACTGCTGCGTATTTGGAAAGGGCAAATACTTTTTAACGCAAAACGGTGCTATTTTTTATTTTTTTTGGTTCAATATACTTCAATGGAGAAGATGCAGAAAAGCATGTAATGTGTTTTTGCGTAAATTTGTGTTTTGTAATCTGCCCAAAAAAAATTTAAAAATGCATTTTTTTTAAGGCTATTATCCGATTAATCGATTAATCAAAACAATAATCGGCCAACTAATCGATTATGAAAATAATCGTTAGTTCCAGCCCTAATATAATCAACATGTACAAATATATAAGGGGTCCATATAGTGAACTTGGTGTTAAGTTATTCACTTTACAGTCAACACAAAAGACAAGGGGGCACTCTTTACGTCTAGAGGAAAAAAGATTTAATCTCCAAATATGAAAAAAAGTTTTTTTCACAGTAAAAGCTGTGAAAATGTGGAACAGACTCCCTGAAGAGGTGTTTCTGGCCAGCTCACTAGATTGCTTTAAAGCGGAGGTTCACACAAAAAGTGAACCTCCGCTTTTTAGATCCCTCCCCCCCTCCGGTGCCACATTTGACACCTTTCAGGGGGGAGGGGGGTGCAGATACCTGTCTGAGACAGGTATTTGCATCACTTCAGGGTTCGGGAGTTTGGCCAAACCTCTGCTTTAACCACTTAAGCCCCGGACCATATTGCTGGTCAAAGACCAGAGCACTTTTTGCGATTCGGCACTGTGTCGCTTTAACTGACAATTGCGCAGTCCTGCGACGTGGCTCCCAAACAAAATTGGCGTCCTTTTTTTCCCACAAATAGAGCTTTCTTTTGGTGGTATTTGATCACCTCTGCGGTTTTTAGTTTTTGCGCTATAAACAAAAATATAGCAACAATTTTATATTTTTTACTTTTTGCCATAATAAATATCCCCCAAAAATATATAAAAAAATATGTTTTCCTCAGTTTAGGCCGATACGTATTCTTCTACATATTTTTCGTAAAAAAAATCGCAATAAGCGTTTATTGATTGGTTTGCGCAAAAGTTATAGCGTTTACAAAATAGGGGGTAGTTTTATGGCATTTTTATTAATATATTTTTTTAACTAGTAATGGCGGCGATCAGCGATTTTTTTTCGGTACTGCGACATTATGGCGGACACTTCGGACACGTTTGACACATTAGTGGGACCATTGGCATTTTTATTGCGATCAGTGCTAAAAAATGCATTGATTAATATAAAAATGCCACTGGCAGGGAAGGGGTTAACACTAGGGGGCGGGGAAGGGGTTAAGTATGTTCCCTGGGTGTGTTCTAACTGTAGGGGGGGTGGACTCACTAGGGGAAATGACTGATCGCTGTTCATACATTGTATGAACAGACGGTCAGGCATTTCTCCCCTGACAGGACCGGGAGCTGTGTGTTTACACACACAGCTCCCAGTTCTCGCTCTGTAACGAGCGATCGCGGGTGCCCGGCGGTGATCGCGACCGCCAGGCACGCGCGTGGAAGTCAGGCGCGTGCGTGCCCCTATTGGCTGTTGGGAGAGATGACGTAGATCTACGTGCTCTCGCCCAGAAGAGCCGACCTGCCGCCGTAAAACTGCAGCGGCTGGTCGGCAAGCAGTTAAGAAAGGTCTGGATACTTTCCTAAATGTACATAATATAACTATAACTAAGTACTAACATTTATAGGTAAAGTTGATCCGGGGTAAATCCGATTACCTATCAGCGGATCAGGAAGGAATTTTTTCCCCTGCTGTAGCAAATTGGATCATGCTCTGCTGGGGTTTTTTGCCTTCATCTGGATCAACTGTGGGTATAGAATTGGGTATATGGGATTGTACGATATTTTTTATTTTATTTATTTATTTATTTATGGTTGAACTGGATGGACTTTTTTCAACCTGACTAACTATGTAACTATGACATACATACCCAGTCTTGTGCTTATAGTCTTGAAACTGCTATTAACAAACCTGTGCTATGAGGGTACTGTTCCCCCAAAAAGTATGTAGATCCAGTCAGGGTTAATTTACTAAAACCAGAGAGTGCAAAATCTGGTGCAGCTGTACATGGTAGGCAATCAGCTCTAACTTCAGCTTGTTCAATTAGGCCCCTTTCAGACGTACGGACGAACGGTCTGTTTATTACAAGTCTGTTTACGGACTTGTAATGGTTCCCTATGGGATTGCAGACGTTAGCGGATGATGCATCCGCTAACGTCCGCAACCATCCGCGTCCGCAAAGATCCGCTTTTGCGGATGGAAGAAAACCCTATTTTTCTTCCGTCCGGCGGAACGGATCGATGAATACGGACACACAATCCGTATTCATCCGATTCCCCATAGGGGAGAGCGGAGGAGAGACAGGGCGGTCTCTGCACTGTGTGTGGGGACCGCCCTGTCCGCCGACAGCTCAGCGGGGATCCCCGCTGAGCCGACGGACACACACGGATCGGATTAATTACGGATCTGCTCCGTGTGAAAGAGGCCTTAATCTTTGACAAGAAAGCTGATTGGTTTCTATGCAGAGCTGCACCCGATTTTGCAATCACCAGTTTTAGTAAATCAATCCCAGTGCTCTAATTCTAGTTGCTGCGGGCTTGCTTCAATGACTTGTTAGCGCATAGACAGCCAGGCAGCTTTATTTTCAGAAGGTGGCCAGAAACAGGAACCTCAATGATTCTCTCAGTTCAGTTCCTTAAATGATGGTCTTTGTGGGCAATTCACAGATCTGGGCCTTGTTAGATGGGCACCAGTTTCAGAGTGGTTTCTTTTGTGTATGGTACCATTGACAGATTTAATGCTCAGTGTGTGGTTATATGCCTATACTTTACAAACTCTTCAATGTTCCTAAAGACAAGAAAATATATACACATACTGTATATATATTTTATTTTGTTAGCAGCAAAAATGCATTTCATGCAGAAATAGTCCCAATGACAATGTTTTTAGATCTATAAATAAATGACTGGGTAATAAAGCAATAATCAGCGCACTTTCTTAATAGTTCTCAAACTGTCCTTTACATTTGGATTATTATAGATTTATCATCAGTTGAAAGACCATGTCAAGCACAGTGCAGCACAATAAAATTACAAACTGAGACGCATAATTGCTATACACAACACCATCTGCAGAGTGGGGTAGAATGTTATCAGCTCAGAAATCCATATTAATATCTAAAGTGTTCCATTCATACCGCTAGCTGACAGTCAGAAGAATTGCTTTCATTAGGTTTTTCATAGCGAGATCTTAGAATTGATCACTTTACATAATGTCTGAGATGCGGCGCAGCTAGTTATTTATAACACAGCAGTACGCATTAACCCCTTTAGAGCCAAATACAATTCATAGATGCTTTGGAGAATGCTCACTAGCATACTTGTCAGCATGTTCCATTTTCTTTTAAAAACACTTTTCGTGAATTTTTTATGTTTTTTTATTTCAAACTTCTTGTTGAACATAGTTTTATTCTTATTGCTCTTATTTTGTTTTTGCAGAATCATAGCAGACAAGCAAAAACACAGGCATTTATAATCTTAAGGGGCACATTCCTTAAAGTGGTAGTAATCTCTAGTTTTGTAATTAGTACTATATGAAACAGCAGTATAAGACTTATGCGGCGTACACACGACCGTTTTTTGGGTTGTAAATTTTTTTTTTTTTTTTTTCATTAAAAACGATCGGGTGTGGGCTCCAGAGCATTTTTCACAATGTAAAAAAATGGCCATTAAAAATTTCGAACATGCTCTAATTTTTCACTACGTTTTTAACGTTGTCATTTTTAACGTCGTAAAAAATGGTTGTGTGTGGGCTTCAACGACGTGGAAAAAACGCGCATGCTCAGAAGCAAGTCATGAGACGGGAGCGTTCGTTCTGTTAAAACTAGCGTTCGGAATGGAGATAGCATATTCATCACGCTGTAACAGACTGAAAAGCGCGAATCGTCTCTCACCAAACTTTTACTAACACAAAATCAGCAAAAGAAGCCCCAAGGGTGGCTCCATCTGCATGGAACTTCCCATTTATAGTGCCGTTGTATGTGTTGTACGTCACCGCGCTTTGCTAGAGCATTTTTTTTTTCACGATCGTGTGTAGGCAAGGCCGTTTTAATGATCAGGTTGAAAAAAAAATTGTTTTTTCTAGACCATTAAAAACTTTATTTTTTACAACCCGAAAAACGATCGTGTGTACACGGCATTACTCCTATGTTCCTTTAAAACAAGGTAAAGCAACCCTTTTATTAGATATTGTTCTATTCTCCTTCTTGATGACGTCACTAGCGCATGAGCTCATTAATGGCACACTGAATGTATACTGGCTTTGTTGTAAAACTATCAAGCAATTTGGCGTGGTGACGTAAAGGCTGACTGCCCAGCATTGTGTCATCCTTTGAGAGTTCTGTAAATGAAAAGTTCTTGAAACCCCATGTGACTGGCTATTAACCTCCCTGGCGGTATGATTCTTTCAGAAAAAACATGCTGAAAGCGGTACCATTATTTGCAAGGAAATTTGGCGTTTTATACTGTAGGCCTGTAATTTTTAGAAATAACTCACTTAAATCTGACCAAACAAGATTCTAATAGGCATCCCGGCTATGACATTTTTTTTAAAAACAAAATTATAAATTATAATATAATAAATAATTATAAATAATTATAACAAATAATAATATAATTATAATAAAAATTATTCAATAATGTAATCAAATCAAAATCACTGAAATTTGCTCAGTTGCAGAATTGTCGCTGTCATTATTTTTTTCTTTTTTATGACGAATTTCCCCACAAATCGCTATCGCACAATTCTGCAAGTGATTATAATTTATTATCGCTGTTTTTTAGCTGATCTAAAACTATTTTTGACATAAAGGGACACTTTTGGTTGCTATGGACAATCTACAGTTTGCAGGGAGAAAGAAACGTTTTTATTATATAAAATAACATGCAGGGCACTGGGAAGACCACTAGGGACAAGGGGGTGTGTTTTTTTTACATACAGTACTGTAATCTATAAGATTACAGTATACTGTATGTAATGTGTTTGTTTACTTTTTTGAATTTGGCGCCGTTCTCCGTCCCCGTGCGTCGTAACGTCGCAGGGAACGGAGATCGGTGGCACAGGAGGACGCTGTGTGAATCGAGCGAGGTCCCGCTCGCTCACACAGCGCGGTGGCATCACTGGATCCAGGGACAAGGTAAGTAAACAGTGCCTGTGGATCTAGTAAAGGCAAGCCTGAGTCTGACTCTGGGTTACCGCTCGCAGCAGGAAAATCTTACCCCGAGTCAGACTCGGGAATACCGCCAGGCAGGTTAAAAAAAAAGGCAAAATAAATATTTATATTCAGTTTAACAACTATTGCCACTGATGTGAAGGGCAGAAGTCGTGTTGAAGGTGACAGCGGTAGGTTTTCCCCAAGCAAGTAAGATTACGAAAATCAAGCTGTAACTAGTCTGTTTACATTACAATGTGTATTGCGGTGCAGAAAAATGCTTATTACGGTTATGTAATCCTGAGTTTACTACCGCTTTAAGTGCTATGTGATAAATGTGTTCGAAGCCACAAGGAGGCAAAGGAGAGGGAAGTATGCCTTATACCAAAATGCCTGTGTCCACAAAGTCTCAGAGGTCTATAATGACCACTTTAACAGTTTACTAGGTTCTTCTAAGACTCCAGGAGACCCATCTGGTCTGGGTTGTCTAGGATAGGCCTCTGTTTATCCAAGGTGTGTCAAAATTTACTTATCATACATATCAACTTATTCATCTATCTACATGTGCTGGTGGTTGGTTCCCTTCTTCTTCTACAATGTGACCTTTTTTTCACCCTTATCCTACAGACAACAGAGTGGTGATGTGCAATCTCTGCTTGCAGAGTATCAAGTATGGTAAATCTATTGGTCATTTGGGTGCATGAAGCCGACGGTTCACCTCAAAGCTCAAAGGAAGCAGCACATGAATACTAATGGTCAGCAAAAGGCCCGTACACTTGATCTCCCTTCTCGCTCTTCCCTTTCCATCTTTCCCCCCACTACACGAGAATATTTATCTGCAGCTTCATGCAATAGGCATGGCGGTCTTACAAGGTGTTTGAAAGGCTCGCCTTACGGCACTTCCAGGGGAAAAAAGAGTCCACATGAGGACATGCAAAGTAAGGGCAAGTATAGGCTTCAACCTCAGTCTGAGTCTCCTAGCCCTACCCTACTATGTCCTAAACTAGGAAGGTGTTTCTTCCCCTGCTGTTGGAAGGTAAGAAAAAAAAGGTACCAAGTTACTCCCATTCCCAGCATCTTAGTGTCAACTTGGCAACGTTTCTGGCTTTACAGATGCTGCCGTTCCAGCTAGTGGAGCCTCCTCTGGGGTCAGTGACAGATCCCTGTAGTGTTCCTAATGGAGCATACACTGCATGGTGTATCAGGTGTCTGGAGTCTGGTGTCTCATGGCTCCTGATTCACGATTTCATCTCTGGGAGACAGCACTAGGCAGAGATGGAGCATGGGAAGGAAGAAGAGCAAGGTTGTGGTGCCAGCATTGAAAAGGAAGAGAACATAGGGCAGGTTTCCAGGGTTACAGGTGGGTTCATTAATGCTGCAGTGCCTGCAAAAGGACCCCAGGATTTGATCCATCAAGGACCGGGATCATTACTGGTTTGCCACCCGTTTGGATCCATGATATAAGGGAAAAATAGCATAGCTTATTCTGCAATCACAGAGGGAGCAAAAAATTAAATGTCTGGGGGACATGCTGTGGAGGAATCACTTAACATTATATCCAGGGACTGACAGTATTCCTTTATGGCCAATATGGTTTGGATCCTTCTGTCGGTGAAAGTAGGAGCAGCAGTGGCGATAGTAGTTATAGGAAGTGATATGAATTATTGGATTATATGAGTTCAAGGGCAGATGGTAACACCTTTAGAACAGACAACCTCCTTAACTATTAGGTGATGAAGAAGGACAACTGGCCAGAGCTAGTCCAGTATGCAGTCAAGTTGTTTGGCCAGTGTGCCTTCAGAAGGTGCATTTAGTGCAGCAGTGTATTTAGTGCATATCTTTGACAGGAAAAAGAGTCCACCTGTCCCCAGACACAGTTGACTTCCCTTCCTTTAAAAAAAATTAATCAGTTCTGGATCACCAATGATTTCCGAGCCCCTTCTGCTGACGCTAATGATAAAAATCTGGCCTCAACAACATTAATATACCATACAGTGTAAGCATCTCCTTCCACCAGGCCTATAGCAAACACCACCTTCTGACACCATTCCTATCTCCTGCCATCATTATCATTATCATATCATGTTTTCATTAACAGCTTCTTCTAGCCCTGCTGGCCTGACTCCATATGCCAAAACACTGTAGGTCTGCCAGTATTACCTTCTGATGCTGTCTCTGCATGGTCAATTCTGTGCTCCGAAATGATATTGTGTTGAAATATGGTGCTTCAACACTAAAAATACCCAACACCAAATGTTTCAGCACCTGTTTCTCAGTTGGTAAAAATGTTTCAAATTTTTCTTCAGGGTCTTTCCTGCATTGTTCATTAATATTTGGGTTGCTTTATGGTGCTTTGGCGCAAAAATTACAACTCCTAATGCTTCTACATGCTACTCCTCAGTTGGATTTTTTTAAATTTGATGCAGGCTAAATTATGCTGGTTTAGGTCTGTTTAGTGCACTGCATCAATCAAGAATATTTGTGGCGAATAAGACCAGACAATTACAAACTTATTCCATGATTCTTAATACTTACCTGGAAGGATTTCCCCTTGCAGCGTTGAGTAAATGGGAGAGAGATGTGGGAACATTCGAGGACGAACAATAGGAGGAGGCACTCCAGGCTGTACAACTTTGCTCCTTAAATGTGGCCCAACGGTTATCCCAGCTATACATCGTTCTTAGTGTGCATTATACGCCCGACAGATTGTTTAGGATGGGAGTGAGACTGGATTGCAACTGCCCCAGGTGTGCAAGAGATTATGGGGACTTAATACATCTGCTATGGCGGTGCCCCAAACTTCATTTATTCTAGACAGGGGTTTTGGCCACCGTTAACAAAAAACCATGCATACTTGGGATATTAGATGACACCTATGGAAGACAATTTAAACAGGTCATAACTAGGGCCCTATTTCAGGCCCGCAAGCTGATCCTTAGACATTGGAAGGCAGTTGAGCCCCCAACGTTGAAGGAATGGATTGCCCAAATGGGTGACACCATAAGGCTGGAGAAATATATCTTTCAACATAGGGGTCGTTCGGGAAAGTTTGATAGACTGTAAGCACCATGGCTGGATACCCTCGGCCTCTTCTGAGTTGATCTTGTGATGGATAGACTGTTGAGGTAAGAGGTGGGAAAGTGAGCAATACACTAAAAAAGCAGAGAATATAAAGCACTTACCGTATGCATATCAGACTATAGTGCGGACTTATGAATGAGCAGGTCCTTTAGAAGAATTGCCTGAATTGTATAATAAGAGATGGTAGTGGATGCTATGAGTAATGTATGAATATATCTCTTGCGATAATTGAACTGTATGACCAATTCTGTGCCTTACGTGTAAGCTGTGAAGTTTTTCTATTTGTTCTGTTTTGTTATTTTCTAATAAACATCTTTGATTTGAAAAATAATATTTGTGGCGAATAAGACCAGACAATTACAAGCTGTCATTGGCTTCACCAGCTACAGCCAAATCTGGGATAATAGGTACTACCCAGAACTGCAACTTTTGAAAAGGGGTACTAGATGGAAAAGATGTTGAGTTACATATTTGAAGAACATTTTTTTTAATGGTAAACTATGCCCTTTTTCTGACCTGCGAGTTAAATGCCATCTACCCCATTCAATGTGCTTTTATTATCTACAGCTACAACATGCTATTAAAAGTCCTGCAAGTAGCATCTTTGGGGCAGTTTGGGAGTCCTGTATACAGCGCTCCCAAAACGCCCCTGTCCATTGGAATGAATAGGCAGATTTTTCAAAGTACCTTAAAAGTGCTTTGAAAGTGCTTTAAAATATAGTTTTTAACCCCTTTTTTTGGTGTTAAAGCACCCCGCTAGTGGCCAAAAAGCAACGCATAAGCGCTGCTTTAACAACAATAAAGTGCCGCTAAAACAAGCTAAAATGAGTGGCGCTTTACCACAAATTCGGCCACGGCCCCAGTGTGAAAGGGGTTTTAATGATAGATTTTTCACATGACCACAGTCTCCATCTGGTCATGGGCAAGATACCCCCACATGCATGGACTAAGATGACTTATTTACCCTTCTGTAAAGTATGTAAATTGGTGTCGTGCAGATTATAACATGTAAATGTGTATCATAAATATTGTACCCACTGTTATAACATAGAAAACATAAAATAGATGTAAATTTTTCTACAATGACGTGTCAAGTACAATCACTATTGTCCAGTTAAAGTGATGCTTTTGTGCATATAAAAAAAAAAGATTGGTGTGCTTCCACCTTCTCGTGCCACCTCTGTGCTCCCATAACTTTCAATAAATAAGCGTCATGATTATAGTATAAAAGATGGTGTACGTCAATCTTGGATTCGTTCCAGATATTCCAGAGTGAATCCTTCATTAAAAAATGTCTCTGTACTGAGTAGTTAGACGATTTGCCAGTCTCTTATATCACTTCCGGTCCAGAATGCCTTACACATTACGTCACCGCACGTGACTTCATCAAGGCATGAATGATTTTACACAGCCATTTTTAATGTAGGATTCACTATTTTAATAAATTTTGTTACTTCTAAATACTACACCATGAAAGAATATCTTCGTTTATCCTAATATATGGAGCTAACATGGGAGATGGAGTCCTCAAGGGACCAGTACCAAAAATGATTGGCGCACTCCTGAAATATCTGGAATGCATCCAAGATTGATGTACACCATTTTTTATACTACAATCATAAGGCTTATTGATTGCCTTTTTAAGGTAAGTGTTCTGGGAGCACAGAGGTGGCACAAGGAGGTTGAAGTATGCCAATCCGTTTTGTTTTTTTCTATGCACGAAAGCAGCACTTTAACTGGAGAATAGTAATTGTACTTGACACGTCACTGTTGAAAAACGTACTATTATTTATTAAAATGTTTTAATACACATTTACCCATTATAATCTGCGTGACACCAATTTTCATACCTCACATTGCTTATAGTTTGTGGTTACATAACAGGTGGATGCAGTAGATTGTTTGAATTTTTTCAAAATTATTAACACAGTCACCAGCAAACCACTTTTTCATTACTGCATAGATATTTTATTGATTTATTTTATCCTCACTTGGGTAGCGCAGGGGTACACTCACAACTGTGTAGTATACTTACCCTTCTACCAATTTCCCACTACTTAACCCTCCAAACCTAACTTTAGTACAGTGAAGGTTATAGTTTGAAGGATTAAGTGTTACGTTTAAGGGTAACTTTAACTGTTAGGGTAAGGTTAAAGTTAGGGGGAGGATAAGGGGTCTGTTAAAGCATTAAAGTGAAACTTTGGGCAAAATAAAAAAAACAACATATATGATGCAGTTTGTCAATATCCTCAACACAACAAACTTTTTTTTTCTAAGTACCCTCTGTACCATATTTTTATTACATGTTTTTTCTTTTCGTCTGTTTCTATAATCTAGGTATTAATAGTTTAGCCAAATTTAATAAATGAGGCATGATACTATCCTCATATGATCCAATGGACCTCGCTGTCCCATGGAATAAGAAGTTTAGGGGGGTCAATTCCATTTCCCCAGGGGACAGCATTTCAACCCAAGGGGCGATTTCCTCCTGCCCACATCCCCTCCAACACCTGATGTCTACATTCCTATACATCTGTGCCAATCTCACTGGGGTTCTATACCACCTCATCAGAAATTTATAAGACATATCTTGAATCTGTGAGCTTGTAGATGTAAAGTGTATGGAGTCAATAAGCTTTTTAATTTGTAGCGTGGTAAACCTGTGGTTTAGCTCTAATTCCCATTCTCTAATATAATATGGTGTTGTTTTTTTCCGGGTCCCTAGGACTAATATATACATTTGAGACAATAGGTGTTTAGCCCTTGTTATCTTCACACATTTCGTTTCAAATATAGTAAGCGAGTTTAAAGGTCTTATCAAGGCTTTCCACTTGTAAAAGAAGCACACTAATTGATGTTACCTCCACTCCACCATTGGAACTGTTCCCAAACTCCGCCTCAGTTCTGGTAAGGGAGTCAGTGTTCCGAGTGTGGCAAATTTACCGCATGTAGTGTCCCCATCTTTCCCCCAGGCCTTCATAGATCCTACTTCCTCACCCATATCTTTAATGTATTGTGAGTTAAAGGTGACGTCATGGGTCAATCTGGGACATTTATCATTCCACACGAAGGATACGAAGACCCTCCGTATGCCCTTAAAGAAAATCTGTGGGAGTGAAATTGACACTGTATGTAAAAAGTAAATTATTTTAGATAGTATACTCATCTTTATTGCACTCACCCTTCCGAACTAAGTTAATAACTGACCCTTCTATTTCTGAAGGTCCTCCCTTACCCCCTCCATCAAGGCACCATAATTCAGATCATATAGAAGTTTTGAGTCAGGCGTTATAAGCGTCCCCAGGTAAACCCCCAAAAAATTATTCCATACAAAGCAATATGCGCTTTGCAGAGTCTTTGCCATACTTGAAGACACATGGCAGGGGAGAAGTATAGACTTCTCAAAGTTAATCTTTAATTTGGATAAGACTCCAAATTTAGATACTTCTACCATCAGAGCAGGTAGTGAAGTCTGTGGTGCGGACAGGTAGAACAACAGGTCATCGGCATATGCCGAGACCTTATGTTCATCCGGCCCAATACGCGTCCCCTGAATTCCATTGTTTTTCCTTATTTTACAAATAGCAATGGAGCCAAAGGACACCCTTGTCTCGTACCATTATATATTTGGAAATATTTTGACAAAGTGCCATTCACCTTTGCTCTCGGGGACGCATACAACGCCAACACCCAACCCATCATACGATCTCCCACTCTCATCCAAATGCCCAGTTCACCCTGTCAAATGCCTTTTCGAGGTCCATAGATAATATTATTCTAGGGGCTCTGTCTGGGCCGTTTTGCATCAAGTGGAGGACATGCAATGCCCATATGGTGTTGTCTCTAGCCTCATGGCCCTTCATAAAGCCTGTTTGATCAGGGTGTGAACTAACTTCACTAAATGATCCTGTAATCTAAGTGTTAAAATGTTTGATAATAATTTAGTGTCGGAGTTTAACAAGGAAATTGGTCTATAATTGGCGCAGTGTTGGGGATCTTTTCCTGGTTTTGGGAGGACTGTAATGTGTGCCAATAAGGCTTCTGGAGGAAGTGGATTCTAAATATTAATCAAGTTGAAGTAGTCACATATTGGAGCACCCAGGTTTGAAATTAATTTCTTATAATATAAATTTGTGAAGCCATCCGGCCCTGGGCTTTTCCCTATTGCCAAGTTTGCTATTACTCCATTCACTTCTTCAACTGTGATCGGCCTGTTTATTACCTCCGTTGCCTCAAGCGGCAGCGAGGGTAACGCCGAGTCCGCAATATAGTCCCAGATCTCCCCCAGTCGATATTCATCCGTGGCACTTGCCAAATCGGGTTCGATATTGTATAAGGTTTCATAAAATTTATGGAATTCTGCCGCTATAGCCTGGGTTTCCACTATTTTTTTATTTTGTATTGTTAAATTGTGAACATGTCTGGAGTCTTGTTGTTTTTTAAGCTGCCTAGCTAAAAGGCGACCGCATTTGTTTCCCTGTTCATAGAACCGGTTTGCATAATATCTATATTTATTTCTGATTTTATAATCTAGACATTTCCAACCTCTTAGCATCTGCTGGGTCTAAAGAATATTTATGTTTTGTCTCTAACTTATTTATTTCTTCCAGCTGGTCTGTTATTTCTTTTTGTTTTTCTTTTTTTTTCCTTGACCCCAATGCTATCAGTTCCCCCCTAATCACTGATTTATGAGCCTCCCAAATAGCTTGTTAAGAGGTTTCCCCAGACACGTTCATTTCAAAATATGTTTTAATTTTAATGGTTAATTCCTCCACAGTGCGACTATCATCTAGCAGTGTCTCATTTAACCGCCATGTTCATTCAAGGTGGCCTGCTGAGACTGGATATAGGGTCATAATGATAGGTGCATGGTCTAAAATCGTTATTGGTTCTATCGTACATGATCTGATCTTTTCCAAGTAGAACTGGTCCACAAAGAAGAGATCTAGACAGGAGTACATATTATGTATTTTGGAGTAGTAGCTATAGTCCTTTATCCCCTCGTGCATTACTCGCCATCCATCCACCAAGTGGGAAGACCATAAGAGCTGTTTTATATGTTTTAGGGCCTTAAAGGATATGGGGGTTTTACTCATTGATGTATCTATGCTTGGGTTTAATGCTAGATTAAAATCTCCCCCCCCCCCCTAATCAAAAATCCTTCTCTATACTTCTCCAGCAATTTCAGGGTGTTTATCAAGAAATTTGCCGTTCCTGTGTTTGGTGCATACACTGAGGCAAAAGTATAGCAATAGCCATTCAATTTCGCCTTTAGGAAAAGGTAACGGCCTTCAGGATCTATTTGTGAGGATGTCACAATAACTGGGCATGTCTTTCTAAATGTTATTGTCACTCCTCTTTCCCATGCGATCGCGGATGGGGCATGGAACCACTGATTAAATATGTGTAGGGGCATATTTGGTGTGGCCCCTTTCAAAAAATGTGTTTCTTGTAAAAAAGCCACATCTATTGCATAGTGGCGCAGCTCCTGCCAAAGACGGCCTCTCTTCTGGGGTG
Organism: Rana temporaria; assembly: GCF_905171775.1. Taxonomy (NCBI): domain Eukaryota; kingdom Metazoa; phylum Chordata; class Amphibia; order Anura; family Ranidae; genus Rana; species Rana temporaria. The sequence continues at coordinate 156,647,149 of NC_053492.1, forward strand.
AATTTAAACCTCTAACATTATATGTTATTACCTTTATATTACAATATGTTACAATACATATTTACATCAAACTTGCATGTACCCTTTTATATCCTTAGCAGTGCTGCTCTCCACATCCTCTACTGCTCATTTCTGCTCACTTTTGAGTTATATAATGCTCAACGTATGATTTCTCAACATGATGAAGTCTTGATGCCGAAATGTGTCAAGCAGGGTTTGGCGAGATGCACCGTGGAGTCTTCCATAGTGCTATAGCCAGGAAACCATGGGAGATACAAATGGCATATTATGATGCACATTAGAAGATTTGCGCTACAGCCAGGAGATCGTGTACAATGCACTTTGTTGAGTGGAGCCTTGTACTATATGATAGTATTGGTAGCACCTGAAAACTGTGAGTTCCTAGACTTTAGCCTTTGCCTGTTTTTAATAAACAATATCTCACTGGGGGGAAGCTTCTCTCTTTTATTCGAAGAAACATATGTAATTTGCATATTGCTGAGAAGTGGGACACCTCTCTGCTCAGCTTAGCTTTTCAGCGCTGAGGTCGTAGAGGAGAGAATAATAAATTATATTTGATTTCCAGTACCTTAGATGACCACTTGGCTTTGGTGAGTTCCTATCGAAATGTTGGTGGGTCATGCACTGTGGATTTCATTGACACATCCTGGTGAATTTGGTGTAAAATTGGCATGTAATAGGTCTATTTCAGAGATTTCATGTTTTCATAAATTTTGGGGGGATATAGGTTTTTTGTAGGTCCTTTATTTTAGGTGAAGTTGCTTTTTTTTACAGCGAGGCTTCCCTTGGTTTCATTTTTTTTTTCATGTTGATTTGGCCTTTTTTAAGTTTGGGGTGCTCAAAGTGTAACATTCAAATGTTCACCAACTATTTTTGGAGCTGCCTTTCGTTAACAACATTCCTCTGCATTATTTGAAAGAGAAACTAAGTGCAAGAAAAACTGTTCACCTAAACCATCTCACATTATCACTTACATTCACCACACTCCCTTATTCCCATGTATTTTAGGCATTTACCAGTTAGGACTATTATCCCTGATTAAAACTGTGCTGCTGCTTGCCAGTTTTACACTGATGTATCCTCTGCAGTATTTTAATCCTTGTAGTGCTCTTTGTCTATATTAAATGTCTCTAGCCTTGTGTCATCTGTGTTCCCTTGATGCTTGTAGTAAAATACATGTCTATACATTTTTATCTGATACATTTCAGCAAAATCTGTCTCATCAAAACATGCTGAGACTGACAAATTTCCCACTGCTGTATAATCTCTGGTTTTCACAATTCCTAATGAGAGTTATATAAATATATATAAATGCAAATGAACATATAGACAAGCCTGATGCATTTTGGAAACAAGTTCTGTGGACCGATGAGGTTAAAATATAACTTTTTGTCCGGAATGAGCAAAAGTATGTTTGGAGAAGAAAGGGCACAGAATTTAATGAAAAGAACCTCTGTCCAACTGTTAATCATGGGGGTGGATCAATCATGCTTTGGGGTTGTATTGCAGCCAGTGGCACAGGTAACATTTCACGAGTAGAAGGAAAAATGAATTCAATTACATTTCAGCAAATTTGGGATGGTAACTTGATGCCACCTGTGAAAAAGCTGGAATTAAAGAGAGGATGGCTTCTACAAAGGGATAATGATCCTAAACACACCTCAAAATCCACGGGGGATTAAATCAAGAGGCGTAAACTGAAGGTTTTGCCATGGCCTTCACAATCTCCTGACCTCAACATAATTGAAAATCTATGGATAGACCTTAAAAGAGCAGTGCGTGACAGACAGCCCAGAAATCTCAAAGAACTGGAAGACTTTTGTAAGGAAGAATGGGCAAAGATGCCTCAAACAAGAATTGAAAGACTCTTGGCTGGCTACAAAAAGTGTTTACAAGCTGTGATACTTGCCAAAGGGGGCAGTACAAGATATTAACTCTGCAGGGTGTCCAAACTTTTGCAGACGCCATTTTTTTGTTTTCTGTAATTTTGAAAGTGTAAATGATGGAAATAAAATCTAACTTTTTTTGACATATTATAAGAATGTTTTATCTGTAATTTGATGCCTTTTAGAGATTTTTCCATCTTTCCTTGGCTTGGTTATGCACATTTATACAAATTTTTACCTGGGGTGCCCAAACTTTCGATCTCCACTGTATAGATATATATTTGTGTTTTATGTCAATTTATGTTTGTTGGTTTGTTAGCTTTATGCCATTTTATGTTTGGTGAGGCGCGCAGCACTCATGGGAATTGCGGGTCAAAATAGTGCAATTTTTTTGGGGGGTAAAACATGTATATTGTTTTGTTAAAACAGCATAATATCTTAATACCTAACCAACAGAATTCCTCTTAGAATCATCATTTTTTTTTTAAGAGAACTCACTAAAATATCTTATTTTATTTTTTATCTCTCCATGTATCAATATATAAATCTATAGTGTTGCGTGTTGAATGCTTTGCCTACTGATTTATAAAATCTATTACACAAACAGATAAAACTGGGCCAGATTCAGAAAGAATTGCGGCGGCGTAACGTATGTCCTTTACGTTACTCCGCCGCAAGTTTTCCTCGTAAGTGCTTGATTCACAAAGCACTTGCGTGTAAACTTGCGGCGGAGTAACATAAAGCCGTCTGGCGCAAGCCCGCCTAATTCAAATGGGGCGGGGACCATTTAAATTAGGCGCTTTCCCGTGCCGAACGTACTGCGCATGCTCCGTTTTGAAATTTCCCACCATGCTTTGCGCGAAATGACGTCGCCCGACGTAATGTTTTGAATGGCGACGTGCGTAACGTACTTTCGTATTCCCGGACAACTTACGCAAAAAAAAAAAATTGAAATTCGACGAGGGAACGACGGCCATACTTTAACATGGGCTGTCTATTGTTACACCACCTCAATAGCAGCCGTAACTTTGCGACGCGAAAAGCCAACTAGCGACGACGTAACGAACGCGCGTACCTTCGTGGATCGCCGTAAACAGCTTATTAGCATACCCGACGCGGAAAACGACGCGATCTCCACCCAGCGGCGGCCGAAGTATTGCATCCTAAGATCCGAAGGCGTACGAAGCCGTAAGCCTGTCGGATCTTATGCCGCGTACACACCATCACTTTATGTGATGAAAAAAAACGACGTTTTTAAAAACGTCAATTTAAATGACCATGTGTGGGGGAAAACGTTGTTTTATGTCTTGTGAAAAACGACCAAAAATTGCATGCTTCAATTTTATGTGTCGTTTTTAAAAACGTAGTTTTTACTCAGAAATTGACCGCGTGTAGCAAAAAACGACGTTTAAAACAACGTTTTTAAACCCGCGCATGCCCAGAAGCTAGTTATGAAGCGAGCTTCAATGGAAAAAAGTGGTGAATGTAACCTCGCTTTGCTAGAGCATTGTGAAAAAACGATGGTGTGTAGGCAACGTCGTTTTTGAAAATTGAAGTTTCAAAAACGTTGTTTTTTACTTCACAGAAAATGTCGTTTTTTTCCATCACATAAAGTGATGGTGTGTACGCGGCATTAGCCAAATGCCGTCTTATCTTGTTTGTGAATTACAAATTAAGATACGACGCTGCAAATTTGAAAGTATGTCGGAGTATCAGCAGATACTCCGGCGTACTTATTCTGTGAATCTGGCCCCTTGTTCCTTAAAAAGGGTTGGAATCTAAAGGGTTTGAATCTCTTTAGGTGTCCTTTTATGAAGCAGTGAAATCTATTCACTGCTTCGTTCTCTGGCTTTCATGGAGGAGATTTTTCTCCTCTGTGTACCTGTTTATGAAGTGGAGAAGATCGCTTCACCCTTGGAGGAGTGAAGTGATCTACCAACTCTTCAAACAGTGGAGAACGACCCCTGATACTGGAATCTCGTCAGACTTTACGAGATTACAGTACCAGAAATTCACAGAAACACAGAGATGTCAGTTTATTGAGCAGTGATAAATTATCACCGCTCAGTACACTGACAGACAGCGTGGTTAATGTTATTAAAATAACGAGTCCCCCTGCATAATATATATATGTATACACACACACATTGTATATACATGTACATACATACACGTTATATATATATACATGTACACATTATATATATGTATGTATATATATGTATACACATAAATATTACAAGGGGACATAGTTACAGCGTTGGGGGGTCAGAACGAGGTAGAAGGAAGTTAAAAATCTTCCTCCTTCCTCCTCAGAACCCCCGGGATTCCCTCTTCACTCCCCGCTTCACCACCTCTGAGATGGTGAATCGGGGAGGGTGAATTCTGACACAGATCACCAGTGAAGTGCTCAGATCACAGCTTCATAAACTGGCCGTTACTGTGTCAGTCTATGAGGATTCTCTGTGTGTGGAGAAAATCAGCGGGAGAACAAATTCAAACACTTCTCCCCCCGATTATCTCTGTTTCGTAAACTGTTTATGGGCTGTGATCAGTAGTGATCCTTGGGATCACCGCTGTTCACTGCTTCATAAACGGACACCTTAGTAAGCAAATATCAGAAGAATAGAATTTAAACTTCACTCTGAACCTGGGTCCACTTCAAGTTCCGAAATGATTGACCATCTTGTCTTATGTCCCTTGAGAAAGTGTATGGTTGCATCTGAAATGATCATTGGTTTTGGGTTTTATGCAGTATCTGTTATTTATAGTGTTTTATAGCATGGAATAAAAGATCAGCCCAACTGATGAATGGTGTGTGGCACCGGAACTACTTTATAATTGTTGAACTTTTAGTGAAAAGTTTGATATTTACAATGAAAAACTATTTAAAGTTTTTCCAGCATACACTCCTATCATATCTAAATGATTGAGTGTGACAGAATTATAGCACTTACCATAACTTTCCCTAGGGTGTAATAAAATTGCAAAGTTTTAGTAGTGCATTTTCCCAGTAAAGTGCTGAGAGTATAAATGCAATGACATAAAAACCATTTAACATTGTTGTATACAGTAATGCCACGTACACACGATCGGTTCATCTGATGAAAACGGGCCGATGGATTTTTTCATCAGATATCCGATGAAGCTGACTTTCATCAGTCTTGCCTACACACCATCAGTTAAAAATCTGATCGTGTCCAACGTGGTGACGTAAAACACAACGACGTGCAGAGAAAAATTAAGTTCAATGCTTCCGAGCATGCGTCGACTTGATTCTGAGCATGCGTGGATTTTTGACTGATGGATTTCCCCACTGACGATTGTTTTTTTTGTTATCGTTTTTTTAACCATCAGAACATTTTAAAACGGGTTCTATTTTTTTTTCACCGATGGGGGAAAAAACTATGGGGCCCACACACGATCGGTTCGTCCGATCGTGTCCGTCGGACCATTTTCATCAGACGAACCGATCGTGTGTACAGGGCATAACTGTGCTATTGTATAAAGAATAATTCATCTGTGGACCTAGAATAGTTAAATTAGTAACTATCAAGTTAATAGTACATTTTCCCAGTATAGTATTAGTGATACATTTTCACAGTGAGTGAGTCCCTGGTTCACTTATCGGTTAGTATTCCAGCAAATTATATCTGTTACATTTTAAACACTTGCTAAGTAAGTCAGACATGAAGCAAAAACCTCTTAACAATTTTGGTATACAGTAACTGTGCTATTGTATATATTATAATGCATCTGTGGACCTATAATAGTTAAATTAATTTATGTGTGCTGTTTTTTAGAACTAAATTAAAATTCTACATGAGAACCTTGCTTTTCCGAGCAAAGGGAAGAGGCTCCCTGCACATGTAGGAAGCTTATGTGCTAATAAAATGATTGTCAGTGGTTTCAGGCTGTCTCTCCCTGCATGCTGTGGATCATTCTTTATGTAACTATTTATGTAAAATGCCTCTAGTAACATGCATGAGACTCTGCCCAGCCTGATTCATCACAGCACCAGGCATAAATTAATCACTTTAAGCCTCCTAAACAGCTGCGATCTACAGATTTTTTTATTTTTTTTGTAAAAGGCAGGAAAAAAAATGTCCAGGGTAATTTCGTATTCCAAAATAAATCATATTAGCTTTGAATTGATTGGCTGTTGAGTGACCATGTTTTTCTCTTGATGAGATTTAAATATTATGTTTAAATCTCATTAAATGAAAAGTAGGTTAACATCAGAAGCAAGATTCATCTGACGTGGCAAATAGCAAGTGTTGATATTTGGGAAGCAATGCACTAAGAGAGGGAGGCATTTTTTACAAGAACTGTTGTTTGCTTTATACACCCAGTTATGCACGGAGGAATTTAACAAAAACATCAGAAATTCCCTAGCACATGATTGGCTGTTTGAAGTGAACACTGGTGCCCTGGGCAAGGGTAAAAATTACTTCTTTTAAACACTGCCTTGATTTTATTTATCAATATTTTGTAGCATGTGGAAATTAAGTTTAAAACTTTCATCTGATATACTTTCCATTTCAGTAGTGTAATGGTGATTTATTTAGGTTGCATGAGATGTCACCAGTCTGTGGACAATATTTATGATTTTACCAATTTTGCATGTAGTACCAGTACCTTCTACAGTGCTTTACAGCATGCATATGGTCATTTAGCCCTTGGACTCTTATGTCCCCACCACATTAAAGACAGTGAGGCATATTTACTAAATAAATAAAGTGTTCGTCATTATTTTTTTTAATTCTCCTGCCCTGCACTTAATTTTGCATTTAAAGTGAACATAGCAGATTTTTTAATTAACTTCCTTAGAGATTAATCAAAAAAATATACTAAAGTTTTCTGTATTAAAGGCTAATTTTCCTCTACAATTGAACATGTGGATGCTAGCTAAGACAGTCGATAAAGTAACAATGGACTTATTCACCATAGAGTATGGTTTACTAACTAGTTGTAAATCATCCCAATACTACGTTTCTTCTCAAATAAAAGCTTTTTACTTTCCTATTTGCAAACTTTAGTTGCAACTTTAGTTGCAACTTTAGTTGCTTTACTAAAGGCAAACTGAGGGGCAGATCCACAAAAAAATAACGCCGGCGTATCTATTGATACGCCGCGTAATTTTAAATTTCCCGCGTCGTATCTTTGTTTTGTATCTACAAAACAAGATACGACTGCATCTCGGATCGATCCGACAGGCTTACGTCTTAGTACGCCGTCGGATCGTAGATGCATTTTTTCCGCCGGCCGCTAGGTGTCGTTTCCGTAGAATTCTGCGTTGAGTATGCAAATTAGCTAGTTACGGCGATCCACGAACGTACGTCCGGCCGGCGCATTTTTTTACGTCGTTTGCGTTCGGCTTTTTCCGGCGTATAGTTACGCCTGCTATTATGAGGCGTACTCAATGTTAAGTATGGCCGTCGTTCCCGCGTCAAATTTTTAATTTTTTACGTCGTTTGCGTAAATCGTTCGCGAATAGGGATTTGCGTAGAATGACGTCACCGTCAGAAGCATTGGCTTGTTCCGGTTTATTTTCGAGCATGTGCACTGGGATACCCCCACGGACGGCGCATGCTCCGTTAAAAAAAACGTTTACGCGGGTCACGACGTATTTACATAAAACACGCCCCCATCACATCCATTTGAATTCCGCGCCCTTACGCCGCCAAAGATACATTACGTTGCCGTAAGTTACGGCGCAAATTCTTTGAGGATTCGGAAAAAAAAAGTTACGGCGGCGTAGTGTATCTTAGATACGCTACGCCCGGCGGATTAATGCGCCGATCTACGTGGATCTGCCCCCGACTGTTTGCTTTGCAAGTGAAGTTGCACTTTGCAAGGGAATTTGCCCAAGGTTCAGTGAAAAAAACAGCATTTTTGCTTGCACATGATTGGATGATGGATGCCATCAGAGCTTCACCTCATGCACTAAACTTTGTGGACATTTTCCTTGTAAAGTTCAACTTTCCTTGCAAAGTAAACAGCATAGTCACCTTTAGTAAATGAACCCCTGAAGGTGTACACACAATGTACATTCTCAGTATCAGGATGAAATAGATTCAGTGCACATGTGTGGGAGTTACGTCAACCCGGGCTGACCAACCAAGATGACCGAAGATGCTGAAAACTGAAGAAGATCAGGCTAAGAGGCTGATGGTGTAGAGCAGGGGTCTCCAAACTGCGGCCCTTTGCTTGCCTTTATCATTATCATTTACCTTTTTCATCCCACTCATATGAGACACTATTGTGCCCTCTGACTCCAGAAATGGGGCACTATTCCTCCCCCTAATACCAAAGATAGGGCACTGTTTACTCCCACTGATGCCAGAAAAGTTTTCTATTCCTGCTTGCCACAGTCTAGCCCACCTAAAGTCTGAAGGATAGTAAACTGGCCCTTTGTTTAGAAAGTTTGGAGACCCCTGGTGTAGAAGGAAAGTCTCAAACCTAGCTTCACTGAAAGGGAGAGGAGGAGGGTTTTGTGAACTTTAGTACCTCTTAAAACCAGATCACCGCTTAACCCCCAACCCCCCCCCCCCCCTTGTTTTTTTTTTTTTCTTTTACCACCACTTACTTAAAGGTGATATCTGCACATTTCAGACACTCATCCATCCAACGGTCTAATGTTATCCTGCTGAGATCTTCTCAAGCCCGGCCACAGCTCTGTCCCGCACAGCCATGTTCTTTCTTGTATCATCAAGAGGCCTGCCGGTTCTATGCCTCCTGCAATTTGTGATATGCCTAGCCCAGAAGGAGCAGCGGGCAGTGTGCATGTAATTTGCCTAGGCGAATGACAAGCTTGGGGAGGTGGGGCCAGACAGTTTCCCTAAAAAAAGGTGGGGGAAAAAATGTGATTTACGCATAGAGGATGGGAGGAGGGTTGGAGTGGAGGGAATTTGGTTAAGAGGATGAAGATCAGCTTTAAGTGCTCATTCTTCAGTGCAATATCTAACAGCAACCAATTGAATTTCGTTCTGTACTGCTTTGACTTTAGCAGAGTGACCTCTGATTGGCTGCTATAGGTAACTGTATTTATAAATATTTAAAAGTATTTTCTTTGTTTAGGGCCAGTAAAGGCCCATTCACTCTAGAATGCAGTGCGGGAAAGCCACATTCCCGTGAGGCTTCCTGCACTGCATTCCAATCACACGTACCTTACCTTCTAAAATAGTTAATATGCAAATACAGTGATACCTATTATAAATAAGGTGCCAAATGTGATATTAAACAGCGCTCAAAAAAATATGTGAAAATGTAAATATCAACAAATATAATATTGGTACAGTGACATAGTGAAAAATAAATAAATAATCCACCCTCTAAGTGAGTCAATATATAAGTGTCCAAAAATCCGTGCAAAAATCGCATCAAAAAATACCAGGTTGGCAAATAAAGTCCATGAACTGTCTAAGTGAACAAAAAAATATATATAAATAGTTCATAAATGGAGAGCAAAGGAAAAGAAAAAATCCTTCCCGATCTTCAATAAGTGCTTTCACCACACCACAGTGACTGCGTGCTTCCACCACCCATCAGAAATGCAAACTCACCGCAACAAATGGCCTGACACTTTCGTGTTTAGGCACACAGGCTTGTTAACTGACCCCCTCAGTTTAGTTGATAGAACTCCTTCTTTTCATATAGGGTGGAGCATTCAGTTAAACAGATGGAGATCCGAAGCAAAAAGAAAACTCCAAGATAACAGCCATATGCAAATAAGAAAAAGAGAGCACAATAGTGTGATACTGTAACACAACTTTTAATAACACACTACAAATCTCCCAAAGAATGCACTCACAAAGGTAACTCTTGTTACAAGCAGTGTATAAATCCAAAAACTGACACGGTGTAAAACAAAAAATAAAGATATCCTCCAGGTGAACTAGTGGTCACAGCGGACCAACGAATAGCCCAAGTGTTACTCACAGCCCTTGTGCAGGTGTACTGGAGCTGCTGCTTAGGTAATTGAGCTGGTGGCAGATTAGACCATTCCACGTTCAAGCTTAGAAAGTTAGGTGTGCGGTTGTGACTTCAGTAATCACTCCCCGACATGTTTCATCGAAATGATTTCTTCATGGGGAAATCATTTCGATGAAACATGTCGGGGAGTGATTACTGAAGTCACAACCGCACACCTAACTTTCTAAGCTTGAACGTGGAATGGTCTAATCTGCCACCAGCTCAATTACCTAAGCAGCAGCTCCAGTACACCTGCACAAGGGCTGTGAGTAACACTTGGGCTATTCGTTGGTCCGCTGTGACCACTAGTTCACCTGGAGGATATCTTTATTTTTTGTTTTACACCGTGTCAGTTTTTGGATTTATACACTGCTTGTAACAAGAGTTACCTTTGTGAGTGCATTCTTTGGGAGATTTGTAGTGTGTTATTAAAAGTTGTGTTACAGTATCACACTATTGTGCTCTCTTTTTCTTATTTGCATATGGCTGTTATCTTGGAGTTTTCTTTTTGCTTCGGATCTCCATCTGTTTAACTGAATGCTCCACCCTATATGAAAAGAAGGAGTTCTATCAACTAAACTGAGGGGGTCAGTTAACAAGCCTGTGTGCCTAAACACGAAAGTGTCAGGCCATTTGTTGCGGTGAGTTTGCATTTCTGATGGGTGGTGGAAGCACGCAGTCACTGTGGTGTGGTGAAAGCACTTATTGAAGATCGGGAAGGATTTTTTCTTTTCCTTTGCTCTCCATTTATGAACTATTTATATATATTTTTTTGTTCACTTAGACAGTTCATGGACTTTATTTGCCAACCTGGTATTTTTTGATGCGATTTTTGCACGGATTTTTGGACACTTATATATTGACTCACTTAGAGGGTGGATTATTTATTTATTTTTCACTATGTCACTGTACCAATATTATATTTGTTGATATTTACATTTTCACATATTTTTTTGAGCGCTGTTTAATATCACATTTGGCACCTTATTTATAATAGGTATCACTGTATTTGCATATTAACTATTTTGGATTCTATAATTTTTAAAGCAGCAGCTCTTGCATATTTATTAATTTATTCATTTATTTTATAAATATCACTAGTGTTCACATTTATTCTCCAGCTACGCGCAGTGAGGGTGGCTCACATTAGACGGCCCTTATCTCCACCCCTTTTTTGTACCTTACCTTCTGCTAAGAGGCTCAATGGAAAGTTAACAACAACAGTTTGCATCAGATTGCATAGTACAAAAGTAGCATGCAATGCAGTTGCTGTGCGTTTGAAAAAGTAGAGCATGCACTTCTCTTGGTGCGGTGTGATTTCATCCCATTCATAGTGTATAGGGCTGAAATCGCATTGCACAGAACTGCATGTGAATTACACAGGAACTGCACACGCATAGCATTCCTGTGCAATTCACATGCAGTTCCTAGTGTGAATGGGTCCTTAGTCTGCCAGCATCTAGGTTGATATTATAATAGCTAGGTCACAAAAGCACTATCTGCTTCTGTTATTTATTTATTTTCAATAAGAGAAAGCTAGAATTCCTTAAAGTGGTTGTAAACCCACTATTTTGACTTTTACCTACAGGTAAGCCTATAACAAGGCTTACCTGTAGGTAAGGAGAATATCTCCTAAACCTGCACGGTTTAGGAGATATTCCCCTCGCAATGCGGGCGGCACATGCGCAGGGGGAATCCACGGCAAAAGGCCCGGCATCCGCCGGACCCTGCCGATTTTAAATCTCCCGCGCGCACGCGCGGGAGTGACGTCATCGCCGCTCCAGCCAATCACAGCGCTGGAGCAGCGATACCCGGAAGACACGCCGGAGCAAGATGACATCCTGCTCGGCGTGGACCAAGTAAGTGGTGGTCACCTCGTTCCGAGGTAAGTATTTCATAATCGGCTAGTATGCGGTGCATACTAGCCGACTATGCCTTTTGCCTTGTAGGTTTAAAAAAAAAAAAAAAGTTTATGCGGTTTACAACCGCTTTAATAAAATAATGATCAATCAGTTAAAAAAAAAATATCCTAACCAGTTGTTTGCCAGTTTTTTTAGTAGTCTGGCTGCCATGTTGATCCACTAGCTTCAATGCTTACCAGATCACTAACCTGGAACAGAGGAGGAATTCTGACTTCACTTTCATTTCAACTCTACATACTTATTTTGGGTCAGAGGCTGTCAGACACTTCTGAAGCCAGATGTTAAGCATGACAGCCCTTGCAAAATGCCATTATTATAGGAAAAAGTGAGCAAATGGAAGCAGTTGTGTTTTTGTCATGGTGGATTTCCTTCATTGCAGCAGGGAAGTCAATTTAAAAAACTGTGAATATTTTGGGGACGTGAGACTAGATTGTAGCAATGAAGTTACAGGTATTTTTTAAGCACTTGCTTATCCTGATCCTAAAAAACAGTGCATGTTGGCATTTATCTGCATCCAGATAGAGAGCTGTGTTGAGAGGCCCCAACACAGCTCTGTAAGACCTCGTCTGGAATATGCAGTTCAGTTTTGGGCACCTGTTTTTAAAAAGGATATCGGGGATCTGGAGAAAGTGCAGAGAAGGGCAACCAAACTGATAAGAGGCATGGAGGAACTCAGCTATGAGGAAAGATTAGAGGAACTGAATTTATTCACTCTTGAGAAGAGGAGATCAATGGGGTGTATGATCAACATGTACACATATGTAAGGGGTCCATATAGTGAACTTGGTGTTGAGTTATACACTTTACGGTCAACACAGAGGACAAGAGATTTAATCTCCAAATATGGAAATTAACCTCCAGAGGTGGTTCTGGCCAGCTTAGTAGATTGCTTTAAGAAAGGCCTGGATACTTTCCTAAATGTACATAATATAACTGGGTACTAACATTTATAGGTAAAGTTGATCGAGGGAAAATCGGATTGCCTCTTGGGGGATAAGGAAGGAATTTTTTCCCCTGCTGTAGCAAATTGGATCATGCTCTGCTGTGGTTTTTCGCATACCTCTGGATCAATTGTGGGTATAGAATTGGGTATATGGGATTGTATGATATATTTTTTTTTTTTTTTTTTATGGTTGAACTGGATGGACTTGTGTCTTTTTTCAACTCACTAACTATGTAACTCTATGCAGCTTTCTACTTTACAGTTAAGAGATTTAAAGTAAACCCGTAGAGGGGGAAATGTTACTGACTGTCATATTAATCGCATACTTCTAATACTTTATTTTTACAGACCTGGGGCAAGTCTCAGAAAAGCGTGCTCACAACACTGTGATAATACTTTACATGGGATCAATTCAACAAACTAAATCTGCACACATATATGAAAGATCAGCTGAGTCAGCACACATGTTTGCATTGTGTGCAGTGTGTTTTGGAATGTTGGGAACTATAAGAAACTCTAATTTTACAAAGAAGAGTTCGTCATTGTACTTTGTGTTTGTTTCCCCTCTTTTTGCCCATTTGTTTTCCTGTCATTTATATAACCTCCAATATTTTAAGTGAAAACATGGAAGATTGAAAAAGTAAAATTGCATTAGTTTATGTGCCTTTTGTGTAACAAGGAAAAAACGCTAACATAGAATTTTTACTCAAAATCTGATGAGTGAATAAAATTAGAAAAAGGTAAATTTTATTCCATGTCTACAGGCCACCAGTGGAAGACAACCACTTGTTTTAGTCCTTAATGGCCCCAATATCAGCTACTGCGGCCTGTGCAGACCCCACTTTTTCAAAAATCATAATTAAGTACAATAAATTACGTAATCTTAGGAACCTTATCTGAGGCATTGTAATATTGTCACCAAACTATTTCTATCCTGAATCTGAAATAGTGAAATGGGAGTGACTTTAGTGGTGTCACACAGTGAACTCTTTCTATCTCTTTCTATTGTAGCATTGTAAAGATGAAAATAATAGGTAAATACATTTAGATAATAAAAAGCCCCAAAGTAAGAAACAGAAAGTAAAACACTAGAAAGGATAATTCTACTTTTTCTTAAATAGGCGAATTTAGGCGTTGCGTTTGACAACTTCCTCAGCAGGCCGCTCTGCTGAGGAAGTTGTCAAACGCAACGCGTCCGGGGGTCAGGAGCCTTACTACACGTCGCTCGTTGCTGTCCCAAAGAACTCTGTGATGCCATGATTTTCATATGCCTTCTTTGAACCGGCTAATGTGTGAGTAGCCTGTGTATGTTTTTACTGAATTAAAGCAATTGAACCCAGCGGAAGCTCTTAGATATTGTCTTTTTCCCTGCATGTTCCGGTCTATGTGTTTGGCTGTCATTATGAGGAATTGAAACATCACTTTGCTCCCTGGTTTTCTTTGCTGAATTTTACATGCACATTTGACCATCTGGTGATACAGTGGTCGACTGCTGAGGTGAGAGTACCCATCTTTATCGGTGGAGGGATCACGTTTTATGTTTGGTGTGCCTAATATCACGTGGTGAAGATTCCTAAAGAATTGGATCGCTGGATCTTTTATTTCTTTTGGACTTATTGTGGATTATTTCACTTTTTTAATATTGCTTTGCGCTGCACTGCTCTTTACTTACTTATATCACGTTTGGATTTTGTGAATGTCCTTTTAGCGTACAGCTAGCATTCTAGTGAATTATAACCAAGGTTTTTTTTCACGTAATTTATAATTTATAATTTTTCTTTAATTAATTCCACTTGTAATTTGGGATTATTGTATTTTGATCTAGTTTTTTTTGCGCTGATTGCACCCCTTGTCTACTATTTTTGAATTTAACTTATATTTGAACTTTGCAATCACAGAGTAATAGACGTGGGGTTGATTTACTAAAGGGAAATAAACTGCACACTTTGCAAATGCAGTTGAACCTATTTTCCTTAGTAGATGTAATGTGGTGAAGCTTCACTTTGTGAAGAATACCCAATCACATGCAAGGAAAAAAAAGTGTTTTTTTTTTGCCTTTAGTAAATCTCCCCCATTATGTCAGTTCTTATGGTATACTGAAAAGCTACACCGGCACATAGGAGTTAATTTACTAAAGACAAATACACTGTGCACTTTGCAAAGTGCAGTTGCACTCTACAAGTGCAGTTTCTCCAGAGATTAGTAAATGAGCAAAAGCTCTGCTGACTTCAATCATCCAATCGTGTGCAAGCAAACATTAAATTTTTTGATTTTCCTTCCACTCCTTGGTACTCTTTGCAAAGTGAAGCTTTACATCATTTACTAAACTCTGGAGAAACTACACTTTGCAAAGTGCACAGTCTATTTGCCTTTAGTAAATTAACCCCGTAGTGTCTATAGATAAAACCTTTACTCAACAAATGTCCCAGTGATTTATATATTTATATTTTTGGACACATTAGGTCCTTTGGTATCTTGGTACGTTGCATTAATGTATGTATGTTAACACAAGTTTTTATGCTTGTTAATGTGTATTGCATCAAAGCAGACCACTCACATGAATTGGCTAACAAGGAACCAAAATGTCCAAAAAATGGGCATGCACCATTTTTGGCAGAAGAGTGCACCACAAGCACACAATAGTGTGCTAACCTGAATTGTATTTCATCATGAAAGTCAGTGCTTGCAAAATACAGCATCCCTTAACTTTAGTTTATTACCAATAAACTCTAATCTTAAATAAACCTACTCTGTACCTCATTGCTTTTTAAAAACTAAAGTTTAATACACGTCTTTATTTTATATATTATTTATTGCTTATCTCAAAACTGTAATAATATGGGGTACACATATCACTAGATGACACTCCTGCACAGCAGCAGTGGTTGTCTTCCAAAGGTGGCCTGTAGACATGGATTATTACCTTTTTTACTTTCTTTAATCATCAGATTATATTTTACTGCTCCTCTTGCCCATGATAAGAAAAATATGACTGTACTTTTTGTTATATTAAATAAAATAATACTGTCATTTTTAATGTACAAACTTGAAGAAAAAAACAAATCTGTTGATTGCAAAGCAAGATTTCTGTATTTTACTAAGACTAAAAAGGCAGAAACTGCTTTCTTGAAAGAAAACACTTTTGCTGCCAGATACCCTTTAAAGCCATGTTGCCACTGCTAAGCAGTCAGAAATGGAAAATTGTTGGTTTCAGGCCTCGTACACACGACCGTTTTCCTCGTCGTTTGTATGTTTTTCGTCGAGAAAACTGTCGTGAATCTCGACGAGAAAAAAAGAGAACCTGCTCTCTTTTTTCTCATTGGGGAGTCTCAATTTCCTCGTTGTGTTTCTCGTCGGGGTGGTTTACGACGAGAAACATGTTCGTGTGTATGCTTAGAAACCTGCGCATGCTCAGAATAAAGTATAAGACGGGAGCGCACCTTCGGTAAAAGTAGCGTTAGTAATGGAGATAGCACATTCGTCACGCTGTAACAGACTGAAAAGCGCAAATCGTCTCTCACCAAACTTTTACTTAACACGCAGTAACATGAGATTAGCAAAAGCAGCCCCAAGGGTGGCACCAATGGAATCGAACTTCCCCTTTATAGTGGTGTCGTACGTCACTGCATTTGAAAACCACAACATTTTGTCTTGATCGTGTGTATGCAAGGAACTCGTCGAGGAAAATTACGTTTCTTTAAATACGAGATTCTTGGTCGTGTGTACGAGGACTAACTTTTTTTTCTAGGCTAATTGTGTATGATCATTTTTTTTAATCTTAGCTTAACAGCAATCATAAGTATGGTTTTCTTAACACCATATATCTGCTAGTTGACAAATGCTGAATACATCTGTTAGTGAAAGCCCTAAAGGGGTTAATTTACTAAATCTGTAGAGTGCAAAATCTGGTGCAGCTCTGCATAGAAACCAATAAGCTTCCAGATTTTTTTAATTTATTTTTTTGTCAAAGCTTAATTGAACAAGCTGAAGTTAGAAGCTGATTGGCTACCATGCACATCTGCACCAGATTTTGCATTCTCCAATTTTAGTAAATCAACCCCAAAGTGATCTAAACACCTGTTTCAAGAAGCGTTTAGCAAACTTTAGCAGATGTGTAGCCGACTTCAGCAGCTGATCTTTACATATGCATACTAATGTCTGCTGAAACTGGTTTAGGCTCCATGCACACTGGGCTTAAAAATAAGTTTTGTTTTTTTGGAGTAAAAAATGTCCATATAGAGCATTTTTTATACAAAGTTAAGATGAGTCTTATGTTTTTTCTGCCAGTGAGCTCCAATCAGAAACGTGAATGAGAAATGTTTTTTTTTCTGCCTCTAAACATTGTTTTTAAAATATGCCTCCTTACGTCCTAATGTGCGTTCACACATAGGATAACATTAAGTTGCTTCTACAGGCAGAACACAAAACTCCTGTAGAAGCAAAGTTTTTTAAGCCAGTATGCATGGAGCCTTAATGTTAGCAAAATATAATAGAGTTGATTTACAAAAGGAGTAAAGAATGGTGACTAAGTAAACTAACTGTTGATCAAGCTCTGTAAATATCTCGATGCTGTATTAGCCTGAATCTACCAATCAATTTATAGCAATAATCTAGATTTTTTTAATTCTCTTCATAGGTGACTGTGTATTTGAAGTGAGCATATACATTTACCTGTTCAAGTGAGCTTACACTTTGCCAAGTAAAACGCCTCTTTGCCTTCAGTAAATCAACCCTATTGCTTTACATGCTACTTTTTTTTAAATGCCCATCTATATGTAGCCTTCAAATCTCTTACACTATAGCAGAAAGCCTCAAGCCTCGTACACACGACCGAGGAACTCGACGGGCGAAACACATCGTTTTCCTCGTCGAGTTCCTTGTTAGGCTGTCGAGAAACTTGACAAGCCAATTTTCTCCATTCCCGTCAAGGAAATAGAGAATATGCTCTCTTTTTGGCTCGTCGAGTTTCTCTACAGTTTCCTCGACGAAAATGTACACACGACCGGTTTCCTCGGCAAAAAAATATCTCCCAGCAAGTTTCTTGCTGGTTTTTGCCGAGAAACTCGGTCGTGTGTACGAGGCTTCATAGGTTCAGCAGGTCTCAGAATTTTTGTTTTGTGCTGTTTTCTAAACACCTTGGACAATTATTCAAAATGATCATGTTAGAATTAAATAAACAATAAAATGGAACATTCATCTGGACATTAATAGCCTAAGTAAAAACATACTGATTTATCTAATTGACTTTTTTGATACCCTTTTCGATGTCTTTTAAGTAAAAAAAAAATCTTTACAGTCTAATACAGTCTTTACAGTCTAATCTTTACATCTAATCTGATGTAATTCAGGATGACCATAAACTCTTCGGCGATAGGGTTCCAAAAGCATACTTTTGGCCTTTACTACCACTAGCACATGTAGCATTGGTATTTGCAGAAATAAATGGAAAAAAAAGCAGCAATGATATTTTAACAGTACCAAAGCACCAGAATGAGAAAACAATGCAGTGTTTTAATTCAGTTTTTCAGGTTTCTTATTGGAAATTACGTAGCCAAAAGTGGTTTAACAAAGAGGAAATAAACCTGAGTGATTTTGTTTTTAAAATATATTGTACCAACATCAAATGTAATGCAGTAATAACATACAAATTGTAAAATAACTTAAGAGCACACTGAAAAAAAATGGAATATATAAATAACTTGTTTTCATGGAGAACAAATAGTTACAAAGCCCGCCCATCAAAGTTCATTTAATAAAGACGAGCTTTCCCCCCCCCCCCCCCCCACCCTCCCACCCAAACAGGTCACCTTTTAGTGT
The DNA here is from genome assembly GCF_905171775.1 of Rana temporaria. NCBI lineage: Eukaryota > Metazoa > Chordata > Amphibia > Anura > Ranidae > Rana > Rana temporaria. Next base: position 156,665,712 of record NC_053492.1, read on the forward strand.
CCAGAGATCTCCAAATCATGTTTGCTAGCAAACTGCAATCACAATCGCCACGTCCACATTAAATATCTATATGTATTCAAAATAAAGGTCACACGATACTGGAATAGAATACACCTCTCATGAAATTAAAATGCTAACAAGGAACTATCGATTCACAATGTAACCAAAATAAATTTTGTTCATGTATATTAACATATTTTACATGTAGCCAATGGCTAGCATGAGATGTGCATTAAATATTATCTTTAATACAGTACACTCCTGGCCAATGCTATGTGAAAATATATCTCCACTTAGAATTGTATGTGCTAATGTGTTAAGAAGATAATAAAAAAAAAACAGTCCGTTCAATTTTTAAATACCAAATCTTCGCCATTGTATGTACATTCGACAAGAAATGCTTTGGAAGAACTTCTGTCACATAAAGGGTTAAATAAGAAATATATAGGTCATTTGATTTCCTATCGTTTTATGTGAATGGGATAATAAATTCAAGGAAGAGGGTTTTATTTTGTTGTTGTTGTTGTTGCTTACTTATGTAGCACATTCTGCTGAAATTGAGGATGAAGTGCAAGGGAGATCATAAAATGTGGAAACATGCAAACCAGGAATCTTGAGCAGAATCACCTGTACAATTTGCCAATGGAAATCAGCAAAGAAATAGTCTTTATTTAACTCTAGTCA
>NC_053492.1:156671395-156676395 GCF_905171775.1 Rana temporaria
CCCTCTAGATCATAACACTATAACATTTATATTTTTTCCTATCACTGTAAAGAATTTACAATTATTCATATCTCTAATTTCTAACGTATAACTGATACATTGGGAACACACAGTTTAGGCATATGTACCCATGTATTCTGGTTGGCAGTGCAACGAGCCCTCTAGATCATAACACTATAACATTTATATTTTTTCCTAACACTGTAAAGAATTTACAATTATTCATATATCTATAATTTCTAACGTATAACTGATACATTGGGAACACACATTTTAGGTATATGTACCCTTTGTAGTGCCCATGTATTCTGGTTGGCAGTGCAATGAGCCCTCTAGACTACTCCCATGTCACAAATTTTCCTACCACTCTATAGAATTTACAATTGATTTTATATATATAATTTATCATGTAGAACTGATATATTGGGAACTCGCAATTTGGGTCTAATTACCCTTTGCAGTGCCCATGTATTCTAGCTGCCAGTGCAGTGGCCATATTACTCTATAAATTGCAACGTATATTTCAATGGTTATGTATACTATTGGTAGTGCCCATGCATTCAGGCTGGCAGTGCAATGAGCCCTCTCGGTCATATCAGCCTACACAGGGCATTTAATGAGCGCCGAATTTGGGATAATTACATGTCATAAAAGGAACGCTACAAAGAAGTTTAGTCTGCTCCTCTGTGCATTAAACAATAAAACACGCCGCATAATTGTCTCATTATTATGATAATCCCATTGGCTCCCTCAGAGAAAAGTCTGAACATCTGATCTAAAAAAATGATCCCAGAGAAAATTACAAAAGGAAAAAAAAAATCATGTGCTGGGGAAGAATACAACTTTGTAAAGTGCTAGATGCTGGGAAGCAGAGATCACAAATACAATCTGCTTGTAAAAGGACGAGAGATGGGAGTTAGCATTAATAGGAATATAATAAATCCAATACAAAGGTAGTAGTAGTAAAAATGCATACATATAAAATAAACAAGAATATTAATAGCAGCAAAGTAGTAGTAATAATAGTAAGATTATTTTCATTAATATTATAATTAAAATTATTATTATTATTATTGTTGCGGTTAAAAAAAAAAAAAAAAATCTTTACCAAAAGAAAACAAAAACGGTACCGCTCTTTTGTAACATAGATGGGATTATCATAACAAGAATATTTGAAAATTATTTTATCTACATTAATGGGGAAATTATTACATTTACCGACATTTTTGATGTAGTCATGTATTTTAATAATTATTAAATAAAGAAGATCTACGTTTGTCAGGAAGGGTTGGGTTGTCTAGTCATGTCGTTCATCTGAGTCCCATAAGAGAGCTCATGTCACCCCAGCAGAGTTCAGGGCACATTCAGGGCAGATGGAGACCCTTTTCATACATAGGAAATAACTGCACATTTGTCGGCAGGAATTTTTTGTTTTATATATATATATATATATATATATATATATATATATATATATATATATATATATATATCAATTGTCTATTGAAAAAGGAAGATTTTTTTTCATGATCACAAATAAATGGTCTAGTATATTGTTCTCTTAAGAAGAATGTTGCATCACTCAATTATCAAAAATACCATTATAAAGTAATCTGTTTTCACGCAAACAGCAAATAATTGGATGTTATTTATTTTGTAGTATTCTGAGAATTTTTAGGGAGGCTCCTCCGATCACTGAAATAAAAATACCGGCATATAGGCAAATGAAAATGCCTACAATAAATGAACGTGTGCTGGAAAATGGTGATTGAAATAAAATTATGTGAATGGAGGTAGGTAAGCCTTGCTTCCAAGGCTAACAGTGCGGTATAGGCTCAGGAATTTAATTGGGGAAGTAAGACTTGTTCCCCCAGCTATACGGGACAGGTAGACATGGGTTGCCAACTGAAGTGGGAGAAAAATGCTTGTTCCCAGGGGGGGGGCAGGTAAAGGGCTCGTGGTTTAAATAGGGAGAAGTAGTAGGTTTGCTCCCAGGGATAGCAGTGACAGGAAAACATAGGTTAGGATCTGATTGGGGACTTGTTCATGGGGCTACCAGTGAAGGGTAGGCACCGGCTAGAAGCTCAAGATCTTAAAGGGGGGGGGGGGTAAACCGTGCTCCCAGGGTCAGCAGTGACAGGAAAACATAGGTTGGGGACTTGTTCATGGGGCTACCAGTGAAGGGTAGGTACCGGCTAGAAGCTCAATATCTTAAAGAGGGGGGGGGGGTAAACCTTGCTCCCAGGGATAGCAGTGACAGGAAAACATAGGTTGGGGACTTGTTCATGGGGCTACCAGTGAAGGGTAGGCACCGGCTAGAAGCTCAAGATCTTAAAGGGGGGGGGGGTAAACCTTGCTCCCAGGGCCAGCAGTGACAGGATATGGGCTTATGATCTGAAAGGGAGAATGAAGCCTTGTTCCCAGGACTAGCAGTGACAGACAAGAGTTTTTGATCTGAAGGTGGGGAATTAAGCCTTGTTCCCAATGCTAGCAGGGGCAGGTAGACTTGGGTCCTTGATCTGAACTGGGGGAAACAAGCCTTGTTCCCAGGGCTAGGAATAACAGGTTGACACAGGTCCTTGATCTGAATGGGGGATTTAACCTTTGTTCTAGCAGACAGAGGTCCTTGATCTAAATGTGGGGATTAACCCTTGTTCCTAGTAGACATGGGTCCTTGATCTGAATGGGGAAATATTCCTATAATGCTAGCAGTGACAGGTGGGCCCATTGGGTAGGCCAGTATATAGTACCTGTACTCTGGCCTCTGACAGCCCCAGCCTCTGGCTCAGCTCTTCCCTCATGAAGGCATCAGGATAGTGGGTTTCATCGAACAGCCTCTCCAGTTCGTTTAGTTGCTCCAAAGTAAAATTAGTCCGGCTCCTTCTTTGCTTGATTTTAGTCTGGCCTTCATCTTCCAGCACCTTCAGGTCCTCCTTCCGTTCCTTCATGTCTGGGGACACTGCACACAAGAGACACTGGTGAGCCCTTCTGTCACTAAATCCAGATGACAACTCTGACTACAAGAGAATTCTCTTCCCTTTGATATGAAACACAAACTACTATTGTGGACTGCAAGCCTCCAGATCCCTGTACTTATAGCTATCCCAGAATGATCAATTACTTGCAAATAATCAGTACATCCAAACAGCGCATAAGCTAACAAATTATCCACTCAATAAATGACAATCAGCATGACTAGATCATTGCAAGGACCAGATAGTGATAAACTGCAATCCAACCCACCTATAGAAAGCAACATCCTACACTTCACTGGACTGAGAGGCAATCCAGACACCTACCCCCATCAGACAGAAAGCCAAGTACACTAAACTTAATCTACCTAACTACTCCCATGTCATAAGACCCAGCATGCTAAAAAAAATCTTCATAACCACCCCCATTCCATAAATCCAGGTATGCTGAAAATGAATCTTCACAACACCCCCTCATGTCATTAGGCCAGGTATTCTGAAAAATGAAACAACATATCTACCCCCATGCCATAAGGCCAGATACTGAAAATACATCTACACAACTACCCCCACCCCCCTATGTACTAAGGCCATGTATACTGAAAATAAATTAACTACCCCATTTGAAAAAGCCAGGTATACAGAAAATACAGTTGCAGAGCTTCCCCCTGTGTCATAAGGCCAGACATGCTGAATTTACAGAACTACCCCTATGTCATAAGGTCTGGTATACTGAAACTGAAACTACACCATTTTCCCCATGTCATAAGGATACTGATTCTGAACCTAAACAGCTACTCCCATGTCATAAAATCATGTATACTGAATCTACACAATTCACCCCATGTCATAAGGCCAAGTATTCTGAATCTACACAACTATCCACAATGCCCATAAGATCAGATGATTCTGAACCTACACAACTACGACCATGCCCATAAGATCAGATATGCTGATACTATATTTACACAACTACCACCATGCCCATAAGATCAGATATGCTGATACTAAATTTACACAACTACCACCATGCCCATAAGATCAGATATGCTGATACTAAATTTACACAACTACCACCATGCCCATAAGATCAGATATGCTGATACTAAATTTACACAACTACCACCATGCCCATAAGATCAGATATGCTGATACTAAATTTACACAACTACCACCATGCTCATAAGATCAGACATGCTGATAGTAAATTTACACAACTACTATCATGTCCATACGATCAGATATGCTGATACTAAATTTACACAACTACCACCATGCTCATAAGATCAGACATGCTGATAGTAAATTTACACAACTACCACCTTGCCCATAAGATGAGATATACTGATACTCAATCTACACAACTACCACCATGCCCATAAGATCAGATATACTGATACTCAATCTACACAACTACCACCTTGCCCATAAGATCAGATATACTGATACCCAATCTACACAACTACCACCTTGCCCATAAGATCAGATATACTGATACTCAATCTACACAACTACCACCATGCCCATAAGATCAGATATGCTGATACTATACACAACCACTACCATGCCCATAAGATCAGATATGCTGATACAAATTTTACACAACGACCACCTTGCCATTAGATCAGATATACTGATACTCAATCTACACAACAGCCACCTTGTCCATAAGATGAGATATACTGATACTCAATCTACACAACTACCACCTTGCCCATAAGATCAGATATACTGATACTCAATCTACACAACTACCACCTTGCCCATAAGATCAGATATACTGATATTCAATCTACACAACAGCCACCTTGCCCATAAGATCAGATATACTGATTCTGAATCTCTACACAACTACCACCATGTCAAAAGGCCAGGTTTGCTAAAACCTGAATCCAGGCAGAATATTCCCACACCAGGCAGCTATACCATATTTAATATCCCATAATTAAATCAAGCTTCCCTTCTTCCTGCAACTATGGCCATTCCCCCCTCATACAAGCTAACCAGTTATTGGATTGGCACTACTAA